>NC_034599.1:58493730-58571699 GCF_900095145.1 Mus pahari | reverse complement strand
CACACACACACACACACACACACACACACACACACACACACACACACACACACATTCTTGGTAGCTAGGGGTAGAGAGAAGACCAGATCATGAATTAGGTAGAATTAGACTTCTCCATGTGCCTTCTCCTGCTATGTACAAGGGATCAAATCAGTTGCTGAGTTGCAGGATTTCTGAGGCAGATCTGTGAGTTTTCCCTGAGGCAACTTCCAGGTAGCTGAGAGCTAGAGTGTGAGTCGGGCAGTGTGGGAGGGATGGAGGCTACCCGCCACAGGACAGGGCTGTGCAGTACAGGGACAGGTCTCCTTGTCTTTTCATTTCCTTAGGGATCAGGGATCGGCAGTTTTTCCTGAGGGCAGGCAGGTGTGTGAGCTGGCCTGGCTGGGCCCACTCCGGCCTGTACTGGAGCCTGGCTTAGGTGCTAATGTGGTAGGTGGTTGAGGGGCCTCTAAAGCTACCTACTCAGTCTGTCTATTCCTCAGATAGGGCAACATGCCTAGCTATGTAATGGGGAGTTCTTGAGGCTGGGCCCAGGCTCCTGAGACTCAAGGCTTGGTCTAGGGTTTCCTTGTGGCACGGCGAGTGACTGTCTTGATTGTGGAGTACTCCAACCACATCTTACAACTGTGTCTCACCTTGCAGGTTCTCCAAACCTCTCCCCGAATCCGATGTCCCCAGCACACAATAACTTGGGTGAGTATCTAGTCATCCTTAAAGTGGGGGACTGCCCCACTCCTGGCTGTAACTCAACTGATTGCCTCAGTGGGAAGGGACAGTGAAGGTGAGCCCTGCCCCCTCCTTCACTATCAGCCCTGCTCAGCCCACGGGGTTTCTGGTTACAGTGATCCTTGGGTCACCTCAGAACAGGGAAACCTGAGATCAGCAGCCCGTAGGAAAGACAGTCTATGCTGAGGTTCGTATTTCCCCTGGGAAGCGGTCAGACGTGAGCAAACGAAAATCTCCCAGACCTCAGACCCAGGAGATGGGGGGCCTTGGTCAGCCAAACACTCGTGTGTGGCTCGGGGCAAAGCCACAAGCAGCTGCCCAGACTCGGCCCCTGGCTCCCAGAAGCTTGCTTCAGACACACGTTGGTATTTCAGCTGAGTATATCGTCTCATAATAACTTGTTATTAAAACAGTAACATATAAGGAATTTGGGGAGAAAGCGGTGTACCCATGATCACACTGCCTAGCACAACTGTCTTACCGTGGTATGTCTGGTGCTTGGGAGGGCAGGGTATTCACGTGCTCCACGCCACCGTAGCCATGGCCTGTGTGCCTTGCCTATTCTCTGCCTCTGTTCCTCTGTAAATGTCTCTCCATTTGGCCGTCTTGATTATCACTGTGTTATCTCACGGTGTTTATGTCAGCTGACCCCACTGTTCCCACAACAGTGTTCAGCTGTTGGACTGCAGGTCAGTGTTCTGAGGGTCACCCTGGCAGCCTGCTAGCATCTCTTCAGCGTGGGAGAGGGAGGCTTTACAGGAGTCCTTGGGGCTAGAAACGGCAGAAGGGCTCAAAACAGATGAGAGGCCTGTGATTTTATTAACTTACGTTTGGATTCACGGGGTTGGGAGTGTGGACTTAAGGCTGGCCCTTGCTTTTCAGCTCAGGAAAAGCAGCTGATCATGGTGAAATGCTTTGGAGTGGTGTACATTGGACAGGCCATGATGCCCACTTTGGAGTGGTGTACATTGGACAGGCCATGGTGCCCACTTTGGAGTGGTGTACATTGGACAGGCCATGGTGCTCACTTTGGAGTGGTGTACATTGGACAGGCCATGGTGCCCACTTTGGAGTGGTGTACATTGGACAGGCCATGATGCCCACTTTGGAGTGGTGTACATTGGACAGGCCATGGTGCCCATTGGTTTCAAGACCTTGGCAGATACCAGATAAAACTCATCATCTAGAATAATGGGAGATGGGTGACGAGCCTTTGAAATGTGCCGATGTGTGGGTGGAACAAAGCATGACTTTGAGAGACAGTTTAAATCTTTGTAGCATAATACTGAGGGGCTCGGCTGAGGGAAGGTCACATCCCTGATAGTGGAGGGACTGAGTTATTGAAAACAAACTGAAACTAGAAGCCATGAAAGGCCAACTGTGAGCTTGGCTCGGGGCTTCCCACTTTGGGATTGCTTTAGATTTATTTTTGGAGCCATTTCACCCCACTGTGACCAGGCAGGTACCACTGTGGCAGGTACTTACCTTTGAAGCCATCAAGGTCACAGGCCAGACTGAAGGTGGCAGTGGCCTTGGGCCAGAAGTCTCTGGCTAAGGGTCCCTCACATGCATTCAGCTCTTAGACCTGGGGAGAAGGGCTGAGAGGGGAAGAGCAGGGTGGGGACAGGTTGAGTATTTCCCGGAATCTCTGTGGGGTACCCCAAGGGCTGATCTTCATAGCCATGGGCAGAAGCATGGTAACTCTCATGTCACAGGTCAGGAAATGAAGTGGATAGGAGAGACTCTGTACTCAGCAGTACAGCTGCCACCAGAGAAGCTGGCTTTGTACTTTGCCTTCCTCAAAGTACAGACGTCAGGGGAGAATCTGTACCCTGTATAGAGCCATGCTGAGAAGACTTAGCCCTTCACGGCCCGCTCACATCTGTGTTCACTTGTGATGCCAAGGAAGCAAGCGTTGAGCAGGGGACTGTGTATGCCCGAGAGGAAGCCATAGGCAATGGGCTGAGCAGATGTGGCCATGAGATGGGGGCAGGGAGGGGGGAGGAATGAAGACAGAAGACATGTGTCCTCCAAGAAAGTCAGCAGTGTGGCAGTCATCAGCTGGCAGGGAGGGCAGGGGCCAGGTGAGGCTGAGCCCTGAACGCCACCTCACCCGCCAACCCACAGTGTGAGGTTGCCAGTATGCTGAAGGAGTTGCAGTGGGATCTTCATGGCAGCTTCGTAGAGGTAATCTGGCCACTGTATAGAGTATGCATTTGATAAGTTACTGGAGTAAAACCAGAGGGAAACCCAAGAAGTTGGTTGCTACCCTGAGGGAAGTGGAGATGAACTGGATAGGACAGACCTTGGAGAGGCTTTCTTTCCTGAGGTGTGAGGGGGCCTGGAGAAAATTGACCGAGGTTGCTCTGCCTAACAGCCTCCCTGGGGAGTCAGGGAGGCTGGGGTCCAAGGCCCAGAGTGGCAACCGTTGCTTCGTGTTTGCTGTTGGTCTGGGGTGGGGGGCATTGTTACAAAGCACACAAGGCCTATGTGAAGCCTTTTCCAACCAAGTTCTAGGGTGGGTAGCATAGAATACCTCCAAGAAAAGGGGAAACCCTTCCATTTTGTGGCCTTCCCACAATCAGGTGGCTGCTAGGAACTTCTCTTCCTTATCCATTGATCGTTCCAGCATGTCCAATCAAGGAACACCCATGAAAGGCTTGTCTGACATCATGGGAGTAGGTGGATCAGGGAGAGAGGACCTGTCAGGGAGAGAGCCAGAAGGACACAGGCTGGACTATCATTGAGGGAAATCAGGACAAGAATTCAAACAGGGCAGGAACCTGGAGGCAGGAGCTGCTACAGAGACCATGGAGGGATGCTGCTTACTGGCTTGTACCTCATGGCTTGTTCAGCCTGCTTTCTTATAGAACTCAGGACAACCAGCCCAGGGATGACCTCACCCACAATGGGCTGGGCCCTCACCTGTTGATTACTAATTAAGAAAATGCCCTACTGGGTTGTCCATAGCCTGATCTTACGGAGGCATTTTCTCAACCAAGGTTCGCCTGCTCTCAGATAACTCTAGCTTGTCAAGTTGATATACAACTAGCCAGCACAATACTTTCGAGAAAAAGACGAGGTTATCTCAAGATTACAGGTGTGCCTTCTAAAGATCTTGTTATGAAATTGTTAGGCAAAAAGAAAGTGTACAGCATCCAGTTACTTCATTCATCTCTTTCCCCAGTCCAGGCCAGGCCCCAGCTCAGGTCTGGGGAGGGATGAGCTTCCAGCCACAGTGAAGTCACTTCTCTAAAGCAGCGGTGTAGCTACCTGGGTGATGAGGGCCCAGAGGCATGACTGAGCCCCAGCTGGGCACAGTGGAGAGGTTGGCCCTGGGCAACCCCTGACATTACTGTTTCTCTGAGCAGGGGCTGTGAGCTGGGCTTGTTCCTATCAGACAGATCATGCTGGGTGGGTCACCTGGAACTTCCTAAGTGTCTTAAGTCAGGAAGGTTGAGGAAAACAGGGGAAGGAAGCAGCAGGTTAGGGAAAGGTGACAGTTGGATCCCTCTGGTGAGTAAGCTGTTCCCTGCTTTACAGTGACACATGTAGGGTGTGTCTGGGATGAGGAAACCAAGGTCCTTGTAAGAGCCCTGGGGCAGCAGAGAGCTGGAGCCTATTGCGGTAATAGCTTCCTGAAGTGCCTATGGCCGGGAAGGCGGGAGAGGACAGGGCTGGGTGGTAGGAGCGATGAAAGGCCCCTGAAATGAAGAGAAGCCAGCTGGCTCCATGCTGCCAGAAAGGCACGTTGTAAAGGCCACCTATAGCTGCCTTCAGTGGGCCTGTGAGAACATGGGCAGGTGCTTAGGAAAGTGGCTCACTGGGTACATCCATGCAAGCATGAAGACCTGAGCACAGATCCCAAGAACCCATGGAATGCCGGATGTGGTAGCATTCTACAGCAAGATGGAAGGCAGAAACTGGAGACTCCTGGAAGCTCATAGGCCAGCTGAACAGGAAACCCTGTCTCAAACACGGTGGAAAGTGGGGACTGACACTTGAGGTGGTCCTGAGGCACATGCATATCACACACACACACACACACACACACACACACACACACACACACACACACACACACACGTTTTCTGGAATTAGTAAACTGGTCCGAGGCTGCGGGAGGAGCTTGCTCTCATTCCTCTGCATGCCTTAGCTCTCTGCCTTAACCCCAGAGACTAGAGTTAGGATCCAGATGCTGGGGTTACAGAGGGCCAACCCCTGTAGCACATGAGAAAGTGCCCAGGTGGTTGGGCATGGGATTTCTTTGCATGAGGGAATGTCTTATGTCACCTGTGTTGGACCTTGCTGCTCAGGGTCATACAGATGGCGCAGGACACTCCACTGAAAGGGAACAGCTGAGGGACAGAGAGCTGAAGGGATATGGAGTTGGAGAGTGGAGTCCTTAAGACTGAGACAGACCTGCTGTCCATGGGTTGGGAGGGCCCAGGCTAGCCCGGCTTCTGTGCTTTGACTTCAAGTCCTATGGTACCCCCTGTGCATACCTTTGCCCATTGCCTGCTTCAGTTCAGGGGAAAGTTGATGTGCCCCCTCTCCTCCCCTCTGCTTCTGCCAACTGGAATCTTTTGCACATGTTTTTAATAGGCACCCCTTAATCCGAGTGTCGCCTTCTGGGTTTTATTCTGTTTTCCTTTCCTTAAACAAAACAGAGAGTCTGTGCCAGCTTGGAGCAGGGCTTTAGTACTGAAGCCAGCCAATGCGTTAGGCTGGCCTGGAGCCAGTGGAGAATTGAGTGCCCCATGCCATTTGAGAAGCCTGCCTGACACCATCATGCTGGTGGAGGTGGGGGCCCTGATGGCTGGGGCTGGAGGCTTCATGTCTCCAGCATTTCTGTTCTGGGAGGGTATTAGCAGGGACTGGGCAGGCTAGTAGGAACTGGGCGATGCAGAGTCAAAATCTTCTCTAACACCCCAGGTGATTGGAAGTGTTGGTCGATAGAGCAAACTCGTGCTCCTTGGAGAATTAGCTGATGCAATCTTGCTGTGAGAGGAGCCTTTGAGTAGTAGGTCTTCAGGGTCGGTGTAAACTACATTGGCATCTGTTGGGAAACTCTGAAACCTGGGGTGTGCTCACTCCAGGGAATGGCAAGGTGGCTGGAGCAGCTAAGCCCATGTTGGCTGGATCTCGAAGCACACTTTGTTCAAACCTTGGTAGATCAGAAAGCAGGGAATGGAATGGAACTAGAACTCATGGAAGGCTGTAACCCCCAAGGCCTGCTTCCAACAGGACCTACATCTGCCAGCTTGGCCCTGTGTCACAAAGGTTTCATAACCTCCTTAGACAATACCACCAGCTGGGGACTAAGTATTAAACGTATGAGCTTATAGGGTGTGTTACAGGACCAAACCAGAACAACTATGGCCCCTTTCTGCTTGGTCTTTTAGGAAGCTCAGAGTCGAGCTGTCAGTATCTGCTACCACATACTTACACCAGTGGTAGTTCTCTTCTCTCCGGAGTCCTGATTTTTGCAAGAAAAGAATTGCATATGGGGGAGGGGCAGGGCTACCACTACAGGAAGATATAGTAATTACACTTTTTTGCTTTGTACCTGCTATGGCTGGAATGCCTGAAGGAGCAGCTAGGGCTGATAGTGGGGATGGAGGGCGAGAACTCAAAGGCACAGCCATGTGCAGGGAATTAAAAGCCACACAGGGGGTTATCCTATTCTACCTGTTTCTGAGTCAGAGTTGAGTTTGGTACCCTCTAAAATGACAGCCTTCAAGTTGTGCCCTGGTGCCATGACACAGCTGCTGTGAGTCCTGATGTCGTGTCCATCTGAGCTCAGTCTCCCTCCTATGCTGCTCCGGGTGCCTGGACCATCACAGAGCTGTTTAGAGGAGGGTACATTTTCTACCCCAAAGCTCACCTTTCCCAGAACAGTGTTCCTCCAGGTGTGACAGACACTCCAGGTAGCCTGCTACCTTTGTTTGGATTGGTAGGTGTCGGTGTTCCTAGGACTAGGCCCATGGAATTCTAGGCAGGACTTTGAGATTTGGGGGTGAGGGAGATAAATGTGCTGTCCACGTTACTGAGGAAGGCAGGGCTGACCTAGCTCAGCCAAAGCTGCCTCTTCAGAGTGACCCATGCCAGAAGCATCATGACTAAGATGGCCAGCATTAGCTGTCTTCCAGAACCAGTCTTGACACAGACTAGGAAACAGACCAGAGTAGGAGATCATGTCCCTAAGGATATACCTCAAGGTCAGTAGAGCCTGTACCTGGGCAGTAGCAGCTAGTGGCACTGACAGGTCTCTTGAACACTTTAAACCTTGGCTAGCCCTGGGCTTTTCTTTTTTCTTTTTTTAAACAAAGCAAAACAAAACAACCCAAAGTGTCCAGTGCAACATAGCTCACATTCTAGCGGCCACATTGTTTAGAATCTAGCTTATCTCGTTGGAATGTGGAAGCGTGGAGCAAAGCCAGGGCCGGACATGGCTGATGTGGCTCAGCCCAGCCTCAGGAGCCAGGGGCACAGGCCACAGCTGCTCCTGTCCCATCACTCCCTTCTCTGTACAGTAGCTTTGATCCTCTGCCTCTGTCCTCCTGGCCTCTTGCTCAACTGTGAGAAGAACAGGAAGAAAGGAAGCTTTGTTCTAGAAAGTCAAGACAGGGTCAGGGAGTTCTTAGGTCCATAATCAGGGTTATTATCACCGTTGGTACCATATGCTGCATGGGCACATCTTAGCGCGGGGAATCCACTGATGGCTCCAGTGGCATAGAGGATGCCACATGTGGGCAGGGGTGATTTAGAGCTGACATAGGGAACATGAAGTCATGCTGGTTCAACATAAAAGGGCAGCAGCTTTCAGTGGGGAGCGCTTCCAACCCGTGGAACACATCTGGCAGTACTAGGGAGTAGTTTTTATTGTCAGTACTTGAGGGTGAGGTAGGTATATATATATGCAGCTAGTATCCAGTGAGTACAGGCTGAGGGTGCATTTGACCATCCCATAATTATGTAGATGCCCTTTCTCCCAGGCAGCCATCTGCCCTAGCTTAGGGTGTGCTGAACCTGGAGCTGTCTCTGGCAGTATGTAGTGTGTAAAGTATCAGGATTGGGGCCGGGTCCTCACCTCACTCTTATGTGCCTGGGCTGCAGGAGTTCGGGGCCACTTTGTCACCGGGGGCTGTCTAGGCCCTTCCCCATGGGCAACACAGCAGGTGCTGTTCTTTGGCTTGGCCACTTAAGGGATACTGAGCACGGGCCCCTAGCCACTCTCCAATTTGCCTGGCAGGCAGCAGACAGGATTCTCAGGCCAATGCTGAGCCATCCCCATTCCCTGCTCACCAGAGCCTCATGCAAGGGAGGAGGGAGGACTTGAGGACCTCACAGTCAAGTTGGATAGTCGGGACACTTTTGGGTACCAGCTTGCACAAAGAGACACAAAATCACCAGGTGGCTGCACAAATATTTGAGTCCTACAGAGTAAGAGTCTGAGGTAGATGGTGCAGTGGGCAGTAGGTGGACCATTTAAGTGGGGCAGAGTGGGATTAAAGCTCCTCCCTGAGGCCAGCAGTAGAGCCACAGTATGGAGGAGTGGTTGCAGGCGGCACAGGGTCCAGGCGGTCCTGCAGAAGGTTGCAGGATTATGAGAGAGCAGCTGCCAGGACCCTGCCTGCCAGGGGGACCCTGCAGGGGGCTGCTGTAAGTGTGGTGTGGCCCACACCACAGCCGGAATATGCTTGAGGCTGCTTATAGTGCTGGTTGGTCCTGACCGGTTTCATGTTTGGGCTAGCCTTTCTCTGAAGGCTGCTTCTGTTCACAGAAAGGTCAGACACTATGGGGCAGGCTGCCCGTCAGCCCAAAAGAAATGAACCCAGTGTCTCCTCTTCTATAGGCTGTCAGGGTCTCCCCCCAAATCCTGAGGATCTCACTCTCTGGCACCCCAAAGGGTTTGTGTAACGGGCACTGGGAGGTCAGAGGAGGAGAAAGTCTTTCAGAGCCTCCCTGAATACCTACTGACCTGGCACACCCCATGTCTCTTCAGACCTACAGCCAGTCACCTACTGTGAGCCGGCCTTCTGGTGCTCCATCTCCTACTACGAGCTGAACCAGCGAGTTGGGGAGACATTCCACGCTTCACAGCCATCCATGACAGTAGATGGCTTCACTGACCCCTCCAACTCGGAGCGCTTCTGCCTGGGCCTGCTGTCCAATGTCAACCGGAATGCGGCTGTGGAGCTTACGAGGCGACACATTGGTAATATACCCGTCCCCACCCCTGCCTCCTGGGGACACTGAGACCCCCAGCACTGGGTGCTGGAGGACCCAGACAGAGGAGGTGGGAGTGTGGCACAGTGTGTGAGCACAAGGGCACATCCCACTGGGCAGAGTTCAATGTTTACAATAACCACGGATGTGCTGAGTCAGCTGAAAACGAATTTCTGTCCATCTGGAGTGGATTTAGGTGATGGAGGGAAAGAGATAAAAATGCAGACTGCACTAGGGGACCATGGGAAAGGAGGCCACTTTGGCAAGGGGCCAGGGAGTGCCAAAGCCCCAGTAGCAACTTCATCAAGGCACCTCTGTGCCTTGCGGAGTGGGGTTGGGGAGGTGGGGGAGACAGACTAGAGCAGTGGGGTGGCAGCAGCTGTCTCTCCGGGCACTGTTGCTGTAACTGCTAAGGAAGGTTACTACCACTCTCCTCTAAGACAGGAGCTCAGGCCTGAGGCTGGGTAGTGGCAGAAGTTATTATTGGGACTGGGTCCAAGCTCTTTCCTTTCCTAGCTGTCCAGCTGCTTTAGGAACCCAGTGCTGCCCACCATTCTCCCACTTGGCTTGGAGTAGCCACTTGCAGCTCTCAGATGGCTCCTCCCCAGCTGGTCCAGTTGCCCTGTGGTTGGTCTCTCTGACCCAGTATCCTCTGACCTCCGCAGGGAGAGGTGTGCGGCTCTACTACATCGGAGGGGAGGTCTTTGCAGAGTGCCTCAGTGACAGTGCCATTTTCGTCCAGTCTCCCAACTGCAACCAGCGCTATGGCTGGCACCCCGCCACTGTCTGCAAGATCCCCCCAGGTAACCGCTGGAGGATGCTGCCCTGTGCCATGGCTCCTGAGGCGTGCCCTGGAAGTCTTTCTTGCCTTTCCTTCACACTGGTGTTTATGTTGACACTGTACCTGTGCACCACTGACCTAGAGAACAGAGGCAGTGTCTAACAAGCCTGTAATCCAGGACACCCTCCATCACCCCCAGAGATTAGGCTTCCTTCATTCTTTCTCCAAACATATGTGTTCTGGGTCAACGCCAAGATCTAGAGCAGGATGGGAGAGGTAGACAGAGGTGCTCCTGTAGCCACGGCTTTACAGGCCTGAAGTGTTTAGGATGGACACTTAAACACCAGTGTGGTTGTAACACACCCAGGGCTAATAGTCCCCAGCAAGCAGCTCTGATAGCTAGCGAGAAAGGCCATTTACCTGTGGGGTGATCGGGAAAGGTGTTCTGGGGGACGCACTAGGTGTCAGGAGATGGTGGGGTGAAGTTTGCGAGGGCATGTGCCAGAAAGGACAGGTGACAAGGACACTGGGTGTGCTGGATGGGGGAGCCATGTAAAAGAAAAGGAGACATTTAAAAGGCGTCCCGGACTCAGGCCTTGGATCAGTGTGAGAGTTCTGGGTTTATTCTGTGGAGTTGAGGTCTTTCTGAGGATGTCCTCTGGCTCCCCAAGAACTGCCAGGCTGGAACTCCCCTACCCCCAAGGCATAAAGTCAATGCACTCCTCATACGGTATGTGACCTGTGTCCAGCTGGCCATTGCCCGGGGCACATTGTAGCTCCTCGTCCCAGTGGGCTGTGGGCGGGGCCAGCTGGGAGCTGAGCTTCCCTTGGGCAGCTTCTGTGGCTTCGTTTACAAAGCGCATTCACAGCTCTGGGCTCACTTATCTGTAGCAACCCCTGTGGCTCTAAGAAAAGGCTAGGGAGAGAAGTTCTGAGAACCAGAGTTTTGAGGAAGCCACAGCAGGGCTGCCCCATGGAGGACTCTGGCTGACTAGCCTGGCGTTCAGTCTGTTGGCTCAGCTGAGGCTGTAGTCCTAGAGGGGCTTATGGACTGTTTTACCTACCTCCAGGAGCAGGCAGGGGTGGAGGTGGAAGCTAGGTGGTATATTCTCAGCGTGCTGCCTAACCCCCTCCATCTCCATGGCTGGTGACGGCTGAACTGGCTCTGATAGTGTCCTGTTAGCTCAGAGGCTGTTAGGACTCTGATGATCAAGCCCAGCTCCCTCACCCCACCCCCAAAGGAGATAGTGGGTCAAGAGAAGCAGAACAGAGTCACACAGCAAAATGGGGTCTCTGCTAGTCCACGGGCTACTGGACACAGACTCTGGCCTTTATCTTCTGGGTCATGTAATCCTGGGTAGCAAGACTTCAAACAGGTTTATTTTCAGTGTTATTTGTGACTGTCTCTAGCTGTTCTATGGAGAATTTAGATACACTTTGTTGTTAATGTCACCTCAGACCAAGCCTGTATCCAGAGGCTACCATGTGACCCAGTTATCTTCTCCAGCCCCAGCATGAGACAGGGCTTTCTGGTGGAAGGTGCTCTGACCCTCTGTAGAACATCCCTGTGTTAGCAGGTCCCATGCCCACCTCACTGCCATATGCCCTGCTACTCTGCCAATGCAGGAACACCTACCTGTCTGCAGGTGGCTACCACACAAGGCATTGGAAGCCAGGCTCTTGTCTCAGCCTCTCCAGGCCATTCCTTTATCACCTAAGCCCGCGCCCAAGCTTCCTTCTTGGCATCCTGGCATCTGGAGGTGGCTCCTATAGGCCTTGAACATGCATCTCCCTGCTAATGGTGTGCAGATTAAGTGTAGGAATAGAGAAGACCTATCCTTACATGGTGATGAGCTCAGAGCAGATAACCACTGGATGGGACCATAGCGTGCCACTTGAGGTGTGTGAATCCAACCATTGGGTGGTTCCAGGATTGGCTTATCTGACTTGTCTGTGGTTGGCAGGCTGCAACCTGAAGATCTTCAACAACCAGGAATTTGCTGCCCTCCTAGCTCAGTCTGTCAACCAGGGCTTTGAGGCTGTCTACCAGCTGACACGCATGTGCACCATCCGTATGAGCTTCGTCAAAGGCTGGGGAGCCGAGTACAGGTCAGTGCCGAAGCTGCCTTTAGCAGTGGTAGAGGGAGCCAGCTCTGGGCAAGGCATGGCAGCGAAGGATAGGGGCACAGCCTTAGTCTAGTGCTCAGCAGCTCTCAAGCTCCGTCCGCATTTCTAGGCCCACTGTGAGGACACTGGCATTATTCTTGTAGACATATGGAGGCTAAAAGCTTATAGAGAGTCAGGTGGAAAAGACAGGCTCAGACTCGGCCTCTCCTGGGCTGCTGTGTCCTCAATTTCCCTGGGACGGGTTCTCAGGATGGCTGTCTCCCTGACAAGGAAGGAGATTGGAGTGTTTTATAGAGAACAGCTAATTCCTGTGTATATTTTCATTTAAAGAATGCCAGTTGGCACTTTAAACATGGCACCAGTAATAGCAAGGTCTACCTGGTCTGCCTGGTTGAGACCCTCAGGCCGTCTAGACTTGGTTTAATGAGAAGGCAGTCTCCTTTTCCCATGCTGGACAGGAGAGGGCTGGGAGGCAGGGCCACATGCCCTTCTGCTCCGTGCCTCCTCCCAGGCTCCCCAGAGTGGAGCCGCACAGAGGTACCCACAAGTCAGCTGCAGCCAGCGCCTTGCAAGTTCCTCGCCCCTTCTCTTCATTTTTCCAGATGTTTGGAATCAGTTTTGTTTTGCAGTCATTCTGCACCCCAGCCAAACCCATTTCAATATTGGCTCTGGGCCACAGTTTGTAATGAAACCCCGATGAGCATGACTTATGGAAAGTCAGATTCTCAGCAGAGGACGGAGGTCTGTAAAATCTAACCTCGCCGTCTAGGTTTCAGAGCTGTTGCTCTTTCATGGATGCCCCATGGTGCCAGTGAGCAAAGCACCTTGGGCCTTTGAATCTGAAATCCAGGGAGGGTCACTAAGCATCAACCACATTGCTCAGACTGCGGAATAACTCTCGGTTGTGCTGTGATGACCCGACCCAAAGGTCTGGCTGGACGAATACCTGAGCCAACCTCTTAGCCTAGGATTTAGATCATTTAGGGAATCAGAGTGAAAGGTTAGAAAATTAATTCTTTAACGAACAAACCCCAAAGGAAAAGAACTGGGAGGCCCGCTTGCCTTCGGGCAGTGCCCCAGGCTGAGTGTGAACCTCCCGAACTGTTCAAGCAAAGCACATGAGGCTTGAGGGAGGGTTAGCCTCGGGATGATGGCCCCGAAAGTGGTGCAGCACCAGGGCCCTCCATCTTCAAAGATTGGCAGAAGCCCTTCTCTAGGGCACTGTATCACCATGGAGGAAACCCTGCCAGCACACCCCGTCCTACCCGGCTTACTGCGTCACTGCCGCCTGGCAGCATAGCACGGCAGCCTAGTGGCGGGTGCGGCCCCTTCCCAGAACAGCCATGCCCTCCTGCATTGTGGGCCAAACAGAGTAAGGTTTCAGGCTGGTTCTTTAAAGCAGCTGTAAGCGGGCCTGCAGCCTGGGCCTCACCTCCAGCTGGCACCCGTATGTCACCACAGCAGATAGCCTTTGCTCGGTGGAGGCTTCTGGGAGCTTGCCTGTGAGCTGCGTCACCAAGCAGTCTGAATTTAGACAAAGTGCTTTGGGGGAAAAGAAATGTGTGGTGTGCCTTGGTTTTTCCAGTAATTGTTCCCCGGCTAGCTCTACTGGTAAGATTTTCCAAAGTAAGCTGTAGGTGGGACTATAGCAGCACCCTGGGACTTGAAGCATGGGGCTCTGTCAGTGCTTTGTAAAAACACCCTCCATCAGACAGGCATGCCATGACAGCTGTGGGGCTGGCCCAAATCTGGAAGGGGGCTGCAGGCACCTACCCAGTGGCCAAGCTAGGAACCAGGGAGACCTTAATTCAGGCAGGAGGTTCTGCATGGGGGCTTGTCACGGTTCCCAGAAACTGACCTTCTTTAAATCTTTGAGGTCCCTTCCTGGAGGATTGTTCTGGTTCAGCCACATTGCTAGTACCACCTCTAGGTGGTATTTACCTATCTAGCACAAAGAGAGATCTCTGTCTTGGGGTAGCAGAAAGCAGTGTGTCCTCAACATTTCAGCCTCTCACCTCTTCCCTTTCTTTCCAGGAGACAGACGGTGACCAGCACCCCCTGCTGGATTGAGCTACACCTGAACGGACCCCTGCAGTGGCTTGACAAGGTCCTTACCCAGATGGGCTCCCCGAGCATCCGCTGTTCCAGTGTGTCTTAGAGACACTAAGAGGGAGTGGGTTGGGGAGGGCGGGCTTGGGGAATATGACCTTGGAAGAGAACTCCATCCAACTTGGTCTTGTCAAAGAACACTGATTCTACTCAACTAAGGCATCAGCCTGTTTCTGAGACCACAGGAGAAAAATCCCAGGGATGGATTTATGAACAGCTGTGTCTGCTACATACACGTGCCCCAGTCTGAAGGCTGAGTGATGGCTTCTAATGTGGTGGCTCGAGCTAACAGGTGGTGTGTCGCCACCCGACTCCTTAATGACAGAGGTCTGGGATGTCACAGTCCAAAAGCAAAGTGCCTTTCTCCAGGGCTGGAGTATGGAGTTTACCTTTGGAGAAGTTGTAATGGAGCATGCCCTGACCCACCACTCTCCCAGAGAGGGTGTACCTGTCAAACTGGATAGCCTACATAGGTACTTCTCCCCACCCCCAGGATGCAGAGATGGGAACTCGCTGGAAGGCAGAGCTCAGGAGAACCGTTTCTTCATTGCCCCAAGGACCTGCTGAAGCTCAGCGTATATGTGATGTGTAGTTCCTAATATCACATCAATCTCAAAGAGATACAGATGTTGTTCAAGTGTTCACAGGAAGCAGCAAGGGCACTTGTGGAGTGCATGTCCTGAGTGAGGTGGCACCACACTGAATGAATACACCTCTGGGAGCTAGCACCACAACTCTGAGGTAAAGGCTGTGCTGGGTTATGGAGACAGTTGCATCAATGAAGTCACCTAGCATAGGCTCTTTGAAATGTCTTCAATCCTGGGTACATATGCTGGCTGGAAAACCACAATGGACCCAGCCACTGCTTCTTGCCCTGAGGTTTGGAAGCTGAGAGTTATAGAAGCCAATTCACTGGGAGGTAAGACATCCCAGGCTGACATGGGCAAATGAAAAGGGCTATTAAAATTTTTTTTACACCTTAGAAAATTGCAGGCTTGGTACAGAGTGCTCTGTCATCTTCACCCTGGGATGTATAGGATTACCTAGCTTTGGTAAAGGATTGCCACAGCAAACTGCTGCAGTGACACTGTGTAATGAGAACTGTTCCCAGCGGCAATTACAGAGAAAACGAGTGTAAATTATTTCAACTGGAAAAAAGTCCCTTTCCTGGCTGTTTTAGAACAGGGCACACAGGATTGCCACCTGCAACTGGTACTCTCTTCTTGGCTGCTGTTTCTGTTGTGAAATGACGAGCCCGTGCTTCTACATGGATTTCCCGTGGAAGTCCTGGCCTGCTCCAGAGGGGAAGAAAGTGCACCCTCCAATGTGATAAATCTTCTGATGCTCCGAGACTCTGGGGCACATCCTGGTGCCCCTCCTGCAGGAGTCCATGGCAGGATATTTCCAGCTGGGCGTGCTGATCCTCCTTCAGATGCAGATGCCTGTGTGAGTCTTTCCCCAGGCTGTTGATATAATTCTGAACCTCCTCAGGTTCTCTGGAAGGACACAGACCACGTGCGTGAACATTGTGCTGGGCCTGAGATGGTCTGTGGACTGCTGCTTCAGACACACAAGTCGTTGGAACTGCCTGCTTGCCTGCCTGTCACGCATGCTCTGGGTCAGAACACAGAGACGCTCTGCTGTGGCTCCTAGTGAAGCATTCATGGTCCTCTGTTATCAGCTGTGGGCAGAGGTTCGTGTCACTCGCTACCCAGTTTCCTAGGGGCTTCCTGTGCCCCTTCCTCAGCTATCCTCCAGGTGTCTAGGGCACAGTCCATTCTGCAACTGGAAAGTACAGGGAACCTGCATTGCTCAGAGCAGATGGCGGCTTCTGAAGGCACACAGTGGGAATACACCCCTTCGTGTTATTGGCCAGTCGCTGGAGAAAGCTGTAGGAGAAAATTCTAGGCAGGTCTACTCTTGGCATCCCTGAGAGTAACGGGGTCTAGGAAAGGCCACACCATTGCAAAGAACACAGGTCCTTTGGTATGTGTAATCAAAGTGTCCTACCAAATCGGTTTTCCTTTACTTTTAAAGAACAGTTGAGGATCGAGAAGACAGTGCAGCAGCTGGTGTGGCCTGGCTGCATGTGCTGTTCAAGCCCTGGGCGACTGCTGACACCGACCCACATGGCTAGCACCAGGCAGAGGCCACCTTCGTCTTCAGCACCCCCGAGAAGCTGACTCTGTACCCCTTCTCCTCTGGTGCCCCCCCTTCTTTAGTGCTTGTTCAGGTAGCCCCAGCCACATGGATTATAGTCCTGTGCTGGCCTGCCATGGCAGCTGGCTACCTTCCAGACCAACTGTAGAGAGGAGACCTGGCATTTTGAGGAAAGCCTAGACTGGAAAGAAGGGCCTCTCTTGGGAAGGACACAAGGCGGACAAGGCTGCTGCTGGCAGACTTCTCCACTGACCCGAGTGTGCTTTTTTCTTTTTTCTTTTTCCCCTAAATGTATTGCATCAAGCCTCAGTGCTTATGGAGTGCTGTGGTCTTCATCTTCTCCAACTTGTTTCTCAGAGCTGGGATGTATTCCAGAACCTGATGTTTTTATTCAAACCACAGAAAAGTTTTAAGTAGCCTGTGCAGTCACGCATGTGCCTGAGTTGTCTGGAGCAGAGGCAAATATCTGACTTCATTCTTAGTCCCAAGCTGCATTTCTGAGTCCCTGAGGCTGAGAAGACTTTAGCTCTGCACTGTATTCTTACTGTATGACTAGATGCGTGAGCGCTTTACATTAGAAGGAACCTGGTTAGAGCTCACTCCTGTCTTTGTGTGGCATTTGTGTCCCATAACTGGCCCCTTTAAGTAACGGCCTTCACAGCAACTTCCCAGTGGGTAGAAAGCCACACACCAGCATGTGGGTCAACAGTGAAGATGTGGCATTGCAGACAGGGGAACATGTGGATGCATGGCTATCACCTGGAACAGCCCCTGCAGCTGCTTGTGTTAACACAAAAGTGATGTCTAGCATTCTGCCGCTTTCATATTTATGTACAATTCCTTAAAGCCATTCAGATGGCTATTTAATTTCTTTAAGACTGTTGTAAAGTTCTCTCTCCTGAGGACAATGACTTGGAAGAACTGGGGCACAGCCAGTCCCAGACACTGGTAGAGGCTGCAGTGACTTTTCTGGCTCAGGACCCACAAGCATCAGAGTAGACTGGGCCGCCAACAGGCTGCCCTAGTCAGGCCCAGTCCTTTCAACAGCCTGTTCGATGCATTATGGCCCCTCCCTACTGGAAGTGGGAGCTTCAAATGGAAATTGAAGCCATCTTTTATCCCAGAAGCCTTTGCTGCTGCCAAGGCAAGTGGACTGGTGTGGACTCTTGTTTAGGGACGTTTGGAGGCTGAGGTTCTTGTCACTCCTTAGCCAGCCAGGCCTTTAGTGTCTTTGTAAAAAGCATGTATTTATAGTGTTTTAGATTTTTCTAACTTTTGTATCTTACAGCATTGTACCCCATTGTTAAAGAGCCGTGTCTCCTCTTCTTATAAACGCCCTTCTAATAAACTTTTCACCGTAAAGCTCCTGAGACAGGAGCACAGTCTGATTCCTTGCTGCTGTCTCTGGGGAGAGGGACTTACAAGAGAAACCCAGCAGGTTCTGGGGGCTTCAGAGCTCAGCAGGCGCTAATACCACAACACTGGAGTAATACCTGCCCTTGCCTCCTTACCAAGGGCACCCCCCCCCCCACAGGACGCCCTGGGTTCCCCAGACATGGTACTAGTCATAGACACATTCTGGAATCCCCGGTTCATTCCCCCTGCCTCCAGCCCCTGCCCCGCAGGGCCTTCCCTCACAGTCCTCTGCTGTCACTGTCTCCCATGCCACTCTCTTTCCAGAGACACAGAAGAAAAATTACAAGTTGTGCCCGTGATGCCATTCTGAATTCCAATTCAAAATGAGAATGAGCTGCTGTTCTAGCTGAAATGTATGTCAACCTCAGGAGATGTGGATGGAGATGGCCAAAATACTGGAGAGAGAAGCTCAAATGGGGCAGAGGAGACCGATCCCCATCCTTTAGGGAGGCCTCCACAGGCCACCTTCCGCCCTCGGGCTCATCTCCCAGCTTCCCTCCAGGTTTGGGGTAGACTTTTTATTGTAGTTACTTGGAAGGGCCTGAACCCCAATCTGCTCCTTGGGCAACTACTGGAAGTGACTGAGCCAGCCGCCTTTCTCACCGTTTAGCCCCTGCTCTTGGCAGTTACCACCCGACCCCCCATGTGTTTCTTTTCTGATCCCTCACCTTGAGCAAACTGCGCCTTTGTTAAGGCCCTACCAGTTCTCCTTGGATAGACCTTGTGTTCCCAGACCACATGTGTGTGTACGTGTCCTTAACAGTCCTTCATAGGAAGTCCATCAGGCCCCAGGCTTGCCAGCCACACGAACGCTAGCGATTCCTGTATAGGCCCCAAGCTTCCAACTCGGGGACGGAGAGAGGCCTACTGGCCCATCAACTGCCCATGTTCACAATCAGAAATTACCATTCCCTTCTGCAGAACTATATCGGTAGAGGTCATCTTTGTTCATGGCTTCCCACCACCATGGCCGCATCTCTAACACCCAGACCCCGCACAGCACACCACTGCTCTGGTCTCCAGCCTGCTCTCCTCACAGTTCACACAGTCTGTTAGCCTCTATAGAGATACCTGAAAGAATAAGATTTGTTTTGACTCACGATCTCAGACTGTTCAGCCCATGGTCATTTGTCCCCGCTGCTGTGGGCCTGCAATGAAAGGAAGGGGAGTGAGCAAGGGCATGGCCGCAATGATTGTGTAGTCAGGCCTATCTCAAAAGTTCCTCCAGCTCCCAGTAGTGCCATGAGCCAGGGACAGCCCTTAACACATGGGATCCCCTTGTGAGGGATCAGGGAAACAAACATGGGGGTAGGGGGATCTCAAAACCAAACAATACTACAATACTGCCCCCAGTCCAAGGTCATCCATGAAGACCTGGCCTTCCTGTGCCCAGCTCTCCACTTGCCTTGCTCTCTACAGCGCAGCAGTGGTGGGGACTGGGCCATCCTCTGCGTGCCTGCCTTGTTCCCCATACTGCTTGTGGCCACCCCTATTCCAATGCTCTGCAGCTTCCTCCAGTTGGAAGCCCTGTGTTTACCTGTTTACCTGTGTCTGTCACCCCTTGCAAGCAGGGAGTCACTGAGAGCAGGCCTATATAGCAGTCTTGCATCCCTGGCTTCCTGTGCCTTAACATGTGTACCAGCTAGTGCCACCTGGGGTTTCACCTTAGCTCTGGGCCTTCTATGGCTTTCCACTGTAAACTACAGTGCTAGCCATTTGTGGAACTAAAAGCAAATGGCCAAAGCCCAGTTCCGGGTCACTTGCTATTACAGCTGTCCCAAAATTCTAATTTGTCCCCCTCTAGTTCAAGGAGAAACGAGTGACACAATAACTGCTATCCTTTACCTTGCCCACAGCAACAGCCCATAGTTAGTGCTGAGTCCACTCAGCCAGAGAATCCTCAGTGCAGCGAGCTGATCAGATATGCATGGACTGCTGCTACCAGGCCTTCCTGGAATGGGTGAAGACCTTTTCTGCCTATAGCATTTCAGTCCCTCGGGACAGGCAAACATATTTGTTTGGGCTTTCATTTCTATACCTCCGTTCATGTCATAACTTACCATGAGAATTTTCATGTTTCCACTTACCTATGTGCACGAATTCTTTATTGCTTTTATCTAGAATTCAGCATTACTTCCCCGTGATTCTCAAAGCACATCCCAGGAGTGTATCGCCCAGGATGGTGAAAATGTGGCTTTTCAGGTCCCACCATACACCACCGTTATCAGATATGGGGTAGGACCTGTTCTGAGCTGGGCTCACATTTGGAAACAACTGTGGTGTAAGCTGGCGGTAACTTCTTTCCCATTCTGCTTGGCCTTCTGTCACGTGACCTTGTCTTGCTTGCCTCTTACTCCCATCTGAACTGAAGTCTGAGCTCCAGGAAGACTGACTCCTCTGTCGTGATCACTCTGATTTTGGCGCCAAGAGTCACAGGCCAAGCAGGCTGGTTCCCAGGTCGTGGTTTCAGCCTCAGCAGGGTTGAAAGTCAAGTTGAAGCAACTGAAACTTTGTCAATCATGAATGTCTGGAGATTTCCTAGGGATGGGTCATTAATGCAGTCCATGTCCTTAAATTCAGGTTAAATCAATGTCTTTTCCCACTAACACTGTTATTCTTATAAAGCACAGACCCCGGACATCAGTGAGCTCACACCTCTGTAGCATTAAAGCCATCTGATGGCCACTTCTTTCACAAAGACAACAGAGAGGCTCCAGGTTAGCAAGCTGAGCTTGAGTGTCTGCTGCCTGGTTTCTTGGTGGGTAAGCACACACGGCACAGTACACTTGCCATCCGAGTTCTCAAGAGCCTGAGGCAAGGGGACTGAATGCTTAAGGCCAGTGTGGCAAAACTACATCTCAAAAACAAAAGAAACGGGCTGGCAAGATGGCTCAGAGGGTCAAGGTGCCTGCTGTCAAGCCTGATGACCTGAGTCTCAAGGACCTACACCGTGAAAGGAGAGAGCAAACTCCTTAAAGTTGTCCTTTGACCTTCACATATACCAAGTGGCACACATGTACACACACATAAATAAATGGAGCACATACAAAGGCTTTGCGACTCCCACTCCCCATACACACATGTATACCAAGCAAGTTTGTATACCAAAGATACAGTCATAATTTTAAGGAGACCTGCGTTCTGCTCTGTGGCAGCACTTCACTGCCCAGGTACACAATGGGGATGTCAACTTCCAGTCCGAGCAGCCCACAAGCCCATCCAGCTTCAGAACACTGGAGAAGATGTCTACATTTTTTCTCCCTGTAGGCCTCTGAGACTGATAATGATCTAATGCTCAATTGTCCCCTGTAGATGGGTGTGTGTGAAGAACACGTCTGGTCATCAGCACATTTGCTTAAGTTCTCTCCTTCAAGCAGAGCTCTAATGAACTAGAACCCCGTCCATTCTAGAGACTTTTGCTAAATTTAGCTTAATAGCAGCAAACACCCACCCTCAAAATAGTCCCAAGAGCCCACATCTTACCCCTCCACCATGACTCTCCTGCTTACACAAGGGTAAGGGGCCATGCTTCATGCTCTCTCAATGGTCACTGTTAAAGAGACCATCTCAAGAGCACTGGTTCCTCTTCCAGAGGACCTGGAATTAGCTCCCAGCACCCGAATGGCAGCTCACAAATATCTGTAATCCCAGTCCCAGATGATCCAACTCCCTCTTCTGACCTCCACAGGCACCATGTGGTGTAGTCATACCCGCAGGCAAAAATGGCAAAACACCCATTCATGCAAAAATAAATTAAAAGAGACTATCCCAAGGAACATGATAACCTGTCAGGAAGTTCCTTGCCAGCTCTCTACAGTGGGAGGGTGACAGTGGGCACACATCTTCCTCTCGTTCTGAGTGGTTCACAGGAAAGAGAGGCCTGGTGTATACCTGTGATCCTTGAACCACATTCTACACTGCCCCACTATTTAAGCCCAGCTTCCCCAAATCTTTAGTCTCTCTCGATCAGATATGGCCAAGTTCTATAAATAGAGAGCAAGCCAGCTGGTTCTGTCAACCTTCTCATTCTCTGCCATATTTTCAAACTGTAAAAATAGCCTTGCTTTCATCACTTTGAAATCATTACATAACATGATTGTTTCAGGGAAGAAAAATTTGACTCTCTCTCTCTCTCTCTCTCTCTCTCTCTCACACACACACACACACACACACACACACACACACTCTCTCTCTCTCTCTCTCTCTCTCTCTCTCTCTCTCTCTCTAGTTTCTAGAACTCATGGATCTTCAGACTCTGAGATCACTTCCACCAAGCAGACTGTACTTGTCAACGAAAATTGTGGGCCTACTATGTGCCAAGCACTATGTAACAGAAACAAGAGGTATTTAAGACAGAAAGCCAGTTTCTTACCTTCAGTCCCCTCTGGAACTCTAACTTATGTACACATAAGTTAGACAACACCTGCTACCACAGCATCAGCTCAGGAGTATATAGGCAAAGTAGATTCTGAAACATTACAGACGACAAACTCTTCCGACTATGTCTACTACAAAGCACACCAGGCTTCCACCAACTCACACCTCTTTCCAAACAGAACAAAACACATTAGCAGACTTTATAAATAAATCATCTTTTAATTACTTGGTTTTGTTTAATCAGCAAAATCAAGTCCACAGCCTTTCCTAGTCTATTTTTTCCCTAATCATGCGACCTAATATATTTTCTAAAATCTTCCATATTTTAAGAAAAACATGTTCTACCTTTCTGGCAACCCACAGCCAACTTCCCTAATTTTCCTTCTTAACCAGTGGCTAATGCACTCACCTTAAAGTATTAGTCCCCCTGAAAGGCTAGTGGTAAACCCAAGCTCAAAGATTACAAGATCAGAGTGTGGGGGTGGGGTGGGAGCACAGGGACCCGGAGCACCCACTACTTCTATACTACCACCATCACCAGGATCATGCCTCTTCCCTGGGTAGGTTCTGACCTGGCCAAGCATGTTTTAGGTCCTATAAGTGGTACCCAAGCAGGTGCATCTTGTTTCTGGTCATGACCTAAGTCATGTTCGACACTAAGTCAGGCCCAGCTCTCAGCCCACGATGAGCACAGTGTACATGACCACATATGCTTAGAGACCAACGACAATGAAGGAGACTCACACCTGCCTCACAGAAGTGTCTGTGATGATAGAATAAGCACCTTTAGACCTTTTTTCCTCTTTTCCTTTAGAACTTTGCTCCATGCTCCCCTGGGGCTGGGCCCTTGGAATATGGAGGAGCCAACAGCCCTGGAAGTGAACCATGACGGTGGCTCAGGACACGGCTGCCGGGAGGCTCCCCTCTCCCCGCACTGGGAAGTGAACCATGACGGTGGCTCAGGACACGGCTGCCGGGAGGCTCCCCTCTCCCCGCACTGGGAAGTGAACCATGACAGTGGCTCAGGACATGGCTGCCGGGAGGCTCCCCTCTCCCCGCACTGCTTGGAACTGGTACTTTGACAGCGACCTCTGGCTTCCAAGCAGAAAGAAGGGGACCTGCTCTGAAACCTCACACCACCAGGAAGAGCACTTGGTCAGAGAGCACGGCTGCCAGTGTCAGCAGTGTGCTCGGAACCAACACTGCTGCTCCCTGGGTCCACATGAGGACACTCAGGGCCCTTGCCCAGGAGTGGGGAGAGGAGAGTTTACATTCCCCAGAGGAGGAAACCTTTGCCTGTTTCTTATAGATACGCACCTGGCTTTTGCTTCTTTGTGGCAGGAACTCAGACACTGAACTTAATAAGGACTTACTAATAGACAAACCCATGAGCCACCTGTTCCCTAACCCCTAGGCACATTCTACATTTATAGCTGCCTTTCTTGTCACCAGCATTCACCTTAGGTCAGAGCTGTGCTTTTGGTGGGGACCAGTGACAGTACACAGCAGATAGCACAAGCTCCCAACCTGCAGACAGTATGAATAGGGCAATCTAGCACAGAAGTAGGTCTCCCTGTGGAACCCAGGCTGGCCTCAGACCCTCGGGTGCTGAGGTCACAGTGTGTTCTCCGACACTTGGTTCTCCTGTATTACACATTTCCAAGACTCATTTTACCCAGGTTCTTAAAAAGAAGACTGTAGATCTGCAGGGTTTCCACACTGTCATTTCACACCTCAGTCACTTATGCGGCAGGAACAAAGATTTCTCCCTAGCGCCTTTCTAAAAGCTCAGGTAAGGGAACCCCCAAAAACCAGTCAGGTGGCCAGCGTGCTAAAGGCGATCTTGGCAGAAGAGAACCCCGCTGAGAAGGGAAGCACTTGGGGTACACGGTGCTGGCATCGGAGTCGGTCAAACCTAGCAGGAAGAACTCAGTGCTCGTCATCAGAAGAAAGGCCCTCTATCTCATCTCTGTCTCCTCCTATTGCCATCCAGAAGGCTTTGGCCACCTGTGGAGGGAAGCACGTGACAAGGTCAGGTTAGTTAGTGACAGCTGGCCTTCAGCTCACTTCAAATGCCACACCCAAACTGTCTAAGGTCTACACTTCTACACTTTTCCCCTCCAACACACATTAAATCCCCAAGCAGCCTTTGACCCAGACTTCTGGATGCAATCAGGGCCGTACATGAGTGTGAAGGGTAGGGATGTTTGGCTTCATTCCTGACAGAACCAAAACCACCAGCTCGCTGCTGGCCTCCGTGCCAGGAAAGGAGCTGGAGAAATCGGTGATGACACAGTACATATAAGGAGATGTCACCGAGCATGTCCATCTCCTGACAAGAACATGTGTTGCTCTGGTAATGAATAAACAAAACAGCTAAGAGCTCCCTGGCTTAATAGGAAGGCAAGCATGATACCTCTGTGAAGGTACCATGTCATGTAACATGCACTGACTGCAGCATCTGTGTTAGTGCTGTACAAATAACTATCTAGCTGGCTATAATCCCTAGTCAGGGCATAGCACACATCAGAGCTAAGGCCTCTTACAGACGATAAATACCTGTGGGTTGTCTCACCTTTTCTGCATGCAACTTTCTTTGCTCATGAGGAAGCGTCGCAGCCTTGTCTAGGGGGAAAATATATCTTAAGAAATTTGTCTACCAGCACAGGAGAATCTGGAGCTCGTGGGTGCGCTAACACTCGGAGGTGGTAGATGGGTTTCTAAGACATGGCGCAGTCATTACGCTATTAGGAAGCTTTCTCTCCCAAATTTTCCAGATGGGATGTGAGTGAGTTGTGGGAATGTGACAGATGCTGTGTTAATGAGACTCACTGAAAGGAAAAGACACACTTCAGAAAACTCGAGAGTGAGTGAGGAGAAGAGGACAGAGACAGGATGTTTTCCCCAGGGAATTTTCACCAACAAAATGGTCCAATCTCCTAAACAGCTACATTTCCCGAGCCCAGAGCTCAGAATCCAATCTAGCCACCACAAAGTGAGATCCTAGGACACAAACTAGAAAAGCTTCGACATGTGAGGCTGTGAGACAGGCCGGGACAATTACCTTTCATTTCTCTTAACTTTGAAAAGAGTCTCTCAAAGTTCTCCAGATCACCTCCTCCGGTGGTAAGACTGGCTAATTCTTGAATATCCAGGTCTAACATGGGGTCTGAAATCAGAGTTGGTCACAGATTACCTCTACACGTGCTACATACAGGCAGTACTAGCTCTATGTGCGCACATGGGCAAGAGCTGAATGCTGACACGGCCACCTTGATGGCTGTGCCCTGCTGGGCTGCTGGAGCCTCTCTACAGGGCCCAGCCACTCTTCATCCTTACAGCGCTGATAAAGTAGAGGACACTGTTTTAGAGCTGCGACTTGTCCCAGCAACCTGCTCTGAAAGGTGCTCTCCCCTTGCTACACACTCAGCAGGGACAGGGAACAACCCTGTCGCATTACAATGGCCACACGTGTCTAAGCCTATTAGGACAGTTATCATTGTCTACAACTCGTACATAGAGGAACAGAGTAGCCCATGCTTAAAACTGACCTCACCTAACACTAACTAGCTATCCAGAGGCGGGGCTGTTTTAAACCATGTTTGCTTAATACACTCTTAATAGGAATCCTTCACCATTTCTGCCTCAGTACATTACTTAAAAAAAAAAAAAAAGATTTACTTTAGTTATGTACATACTTGTGTGTTTCTGTGAGTGGATATGTGTTAGCAGAGACCAGAAGAGGGCTTTAGATCTCCCTGAAGCTGGAGGCAGGGTGCTGGAAATCATGCCTGGGTCTTCTATAGGGCAGTGCACTTTCCTAACTGCTCAATCATCTCTCCAGTCCTGTCATATTCCTTCTTCCACAGTGACAGTAGCTTCCCTGACCACCCAGTATCCAGGGCTCCTCAGATCCTTCCCACTGGTGACAGAGCTGTGCCTGCATTTGTGTAGGCTCCTTGGCTTTCTAACATTCTCTGCCACCACTGTAGTGAACACAGAGTGCTAAGAGGAGCTCACTTTATACATCTCTGTCCAATAGCCCTGTCTGCCCCTTCCCCTTCCCCTTCCCTTCCATCCATCAATCTGTCCATCCCTCCCCCTTCCCTTCCATGCATTGCTCTGTCCATCCATTCTTCTTCCTTTGCCTCCCAGCCCCACTTCTAGAGCACCAGGGATCAGGCCCAGAGCCCTGCACATGCTTAGGAGGAGGCACTCTATGAGTGAGCTACATTACTGAGCCATACCTTTATCACCATGGGATACTTTAACTTACCCGAATATACTTCTGCTTTTCTACAGCCCTGGGAGGGCAGATTGCTTACTCCTGCTCCAAAGACCCTGGGAATCTTGTACTCACGGCTCTATTACTAGTTGAGGTACAGTCTTCACTAATCCAATTCCATGGCATTCTAATGCCTACAGCCTTGACTATTACAAGTTCTAGCTAGACATTTGGCCACAAAGTCCTTGAAGACAAGGATAGTGATTTTCAATACCTTTCATTTACCACACTGCTATACAATTTACTTAAGTGCACTTGGGTTCATAAATGTGTCTTAGTTCAGTGCACATCAGGTAGACTATTGATGTACAGGACAAAGGTCATATTTCTGATTAATCTGAGCAGAGAGATAGTAACCAAGCTAAAGATAAAGTCAGGGTCACTTTGTGTTTTAAAAATATGATAAAGGGAAGAGTTAAGGAGAGCTCACCCTACCCCTTGCTGGACATCCTGGGAGGGCTGGCCCAGAGGGCCTGAGAGCAGGAGTGCTGGCCCCACTCCTTGTGGCTGAAGTACTTGGGGGTATGGGTCCTGCACCTCGCCTGGGCAGCACAGCAGACCTGGCCCTGGTTGATGTGGGCTGCAGTTCAGCTGGTCCCAAGGGTGTGAGATTGGGAGAGCTTGCCTGGGCAGTGATGGAGAGTTAGCTCTGATGGTGTGGNCGTCAAAGAGCTGTCAGGCTGACCAACTCAGCTACCAACCAGACACAGATCCAGGGCTTTGAGCTGGTCCACCCCAACATCGATGCCAACTATGAACTGCTGGAGCATGTGAAGGGGCGGATCCTCCAGAACCAAAGCTGCAGGATCTCCATGGCACAGGGCAACATACACAGGACCTGAGAAGAGTCCCAGTTTGCAAGAAAAGTTGTTTGGACAAAAAGGTACAGTGTGTTGTCATGTAGGACACCCCATCCCATGACACACCACAGTTTCACAGAGAGATTTTTGTTGTTTTCTTTGGGGTAGGGGAGGTTGCAAGGTGGAGGGCAGATATGGAGGGATGGGGAGATGAGTGGGATTGGGTGCATGATATGAAAAATCACAAAGAATCAATAACAAGTTTTTTTAAACAAGTTTAGATGGAGCACTGAAGACAGCAGTGTTTAAATTTTGGGAAAAGGAAGAGAGCAGCCTTGCAAGAACATGCAGAAGGCAAATCAGGAGCCGCTGTGCTGGTGAGTGAAGGGTGCCAGGGCTTCGGTGAAGCACTGTCCACAGGCCTGAAGGTCGCTCAGTCAAGATGAGAATGGGAAATACTGGAGTTAGTGGCACAGAGGTCGCAGGTGGCCCTCACAGCCAGCCATTTGAATGTCAGAATGGGACACAAGCTGGATGAGCTATGCAAGCGCACGGACGGGAATGGGTCAGTGACCACAGACCCAGACTGCAGGAACAAGGGAAGGAGAGAAGACTGTGCATCCCTTCTGTTTCTGTGTTCTGAGTTCTGCTGCTATCTCTGGGAGCTCATGGAGGAACTTACCGACAATGCTGTCAACTTGTGCACCTGCTGAGCTACACGCACCACTGTGATGGCCAGGGAGGGACTCTGTCCTCTCAGCTGTTGGCGATGGCTCCTGCTGCTGGGAAAATACAGGGAAGCAACAACTTAACAGGAAGCTATTTCAGTGAAAGTTCTTCCCACCCCCAGCTAGCTGTGGAGAAGCACTGACAGACACTGAAGGAGGGGCAAACAGGAACAAAGTCACATTCAAATACAAACAGCTGCAAAGCCACTGCCTCAGATGCAGTTTTTTCCAAGGAAAAACTATGAATATTAGGATTTTGCTACAGAGTGCTAGCACATGTTCTGTTTGTACCACTAAAGATCCATGCTATGGGCTTTGGAGACAGCTCAGTCAGGGAAGGACACATCCTGCAGGTGTGCAGACTGGAACTGGGTTCCCAGGACACATATACAAAGGCCAAATGGAACCAATGGGGAGGCAGAGACAGGAGGTCTCACAGGGCTGACTAGCCTAATTGGTGAGCTCTGGGCTAAGGAAAAATTCCTGTCTTAAAGGAAAATGGCTGGTGTTCCTTAGTATGACCCCTGAGGGTGCCCTGTGGCTTCCATACGCACCTGCATAGACACAAGCAAGCATGAACATATGAACAGACAACTAACACTGATATAACACAAACAGTTCAGTGTCTGGGAGGATGATGGTGGCGGGGCACCATGGCACCTGGGTCTGGTAGGCTGACCAAGTGACCCCGGAATGGAGCTGCTGAGGACAGAGGGTGAAAACGGACTGTCAGCTCACTCAGAGCCAACTTGGGACCTTGATAAACAGTATTGAAAAAAAAATCATTTTTATTTTCTATGCAAGATATTTAAAAAGTGCTCTAGCAAACAAAAACAAAACAAATTTTAAAAAGCCCTGCAGGATATCCCTGAGTGCAAACCTGCTGAGGGGATGGGCTAGCATTCCCTCAGCAGGGTTCAGGCACAATGGGGCACTTCAAATCCTCCCTTCAGAGCTGAGATCTCTGCTGCCTCTTAAATGGAAATGAGAGAAATGATGAATGTGTAAAGATCTGTAACAACATGGGTATTAAAGTCAAAGAGGAGAAAAGATGTGAAAATTCTTTACCTCAGAGTGACAGCTTTCTGCTGATGCAACTCTGCGGTTTGCCCCAGCCAGTGAGTTGAGAAGGCTGAAGCCCTGGCTCCTGTCTGAAAAGAAAACATCATGAATGGTGTTGATGTGGCTACCATGAGAAGCAAAGGCTTTGTCTTCACTTCTACCCCTACCCGTGCTTGTAAACGAGTTTAGATCTGAGGCTGGAGAGAGAGCTTAGTGGCTGCTTTTCCGCTTTATATATATATATACACAATAACAACAACAACAATAATAATAAAGAGTTCAAATGTGAAGTATCTCCAGGGCCTGTGTGTTCGAGGTGCTGCTGGGAGGTGATACAACACAGAGGAAGTAAGGTCATTCACTGGGCGCAGGCCCTTGAAGGGGTGTTGGCCTCTTCTCTCTGTTTTGCTTCCTGGCCACTATGTGTGGAACAGTCATCTCCATCAGATACACACTCCATGATACACTGCTGAGTGACAGGTCCAAAGTCACAAGGCTAATCAACAGACTGTGACCCCAAGCCAAAGTAAACTGAGCCGTGTAGACTGACCATCTCCGGCATTGGAACAGTGATACAAAGCTGAATGAATGCATGGTCTCTCAATTCTGAATAATCTAAATAACAGAATATTTTTGGTCAAGGTGAAAAACTAGCAGGCTATTACACACAGATGGCTTCATTTGCAAGTTATGACATCAGTATTTTAATAGCAGATGCTGATTAAAAGTTCAGAACATTCTATATATCAGCCTGGAAGCATTACTACTGTAGACAGGAACGTGACACTTTAGAATATAGCTGTCATTTTGCTACAGAGGAGCCACCCTCACTCAAGGTTCCCATGCTGTTTGTGTCACAGTGAGGACAGGTCTGGGGCAGAGTGAAACCAATCAAAGAATCACCAAGAACATGGACTAAAAGCCAGCCCAAGACTCAAGGCCCGTAAGGCTCACCGTGTCACCGAGCTAGGCAGAGGCCCACTCATCTCAGCTTCCAGCAAGGGTTCCAGTCAGCTGGCGTTGGGATCAGACAGGGGCCTAAGGTTCTGCAGCCTGCAGCCCTGGGGCAGGGCACCACCTCTAAAGGTGTCAGAGCCTGAGGACAGGTTCACCCCAACGGCAGGTAGCTCTCGCTCTTTGAGCTGTATATGTCCAGAACTCAGGGACTTCACTTGTCATGAGTGTGTGTACACGCTGGTTGACTGGATGAAAGGGAGACTGCACAGCCAACTCAAGTGCCTCTCTTCTATTACTGGAAACAACTTGGAGTCTGGGTCATTTCAACTGTAACTCACAAGTACTGCAAATCCCAGTTCCATAGGTTAGCATTCCCTGAACTTGGCAGGCTGGTAGGGCGTATGAACTCAGTGCATCTTAGCCCAATGCCTCCCTTCTTACAGGAAGGAGCCAGGCAGAGAGAGGCATGCAACCCTACAACACACTATAAACCTTTGGGTACCTTTATTTTTTTCTATGACCTACCATTTTAAAAAATTATTATTTTATGCTATGTATGTTTAGCTACAATATTAAAACCAGTAGAATAATGATTAATGCTCTAATGCTAATAGGTAAAATTGTTAGAAAAAGAGTAGCAGGAAGAGACAGAGCTTAGGATCAACCCTAGCTTTCTCTCACGGCCCCACCCACCTGCATGACCTCAGACAAACCAACCCCACAGGGCCTCAGCCTGCTGGTCTGTGGACCAATGGTCACTGAGCATGAAGTCCCTGACCCAGAAGCCCATGGCTGAGAAGAGACTCTCAGCCTCCTCTCCTCATACATCTTGGAATTTGCTGTGTTCAAGTACTTTTTTCTTTTTTCTTAATAGATTTTATATAAATATATATATTTATATTTATTTAAAATCCTTAAATTTCAAAACCCTAAAAAGTTCACGATGAGCCATGAGTTTAGAATAAGCTGGAGGGAGCTGTGCTCAGTGTTCTCCGATAAACAATGGAGGATTCAGTCCGCTCATCAGAGGGTTCATTATGTCCCTCTGCTTATATTTTAAGGAAGTCAGAGGCGCATACATTTATACAATTGAGAAAAGAATCCACTTTTGTTTATTCAAAGCAGACGGCCTGCACGGAGTGTCGCTCAAAAGGCTTGGCTGGTATTTTATACACTGAGTCTTCTGGTTCAGTGTTCGTCACAGCTCTGCCCACGGGCACCAACTGCATGCCACTCTCATGGAAAAGGATTATGTAAATCTCTCTCCCCCTCAGCCCCCAGTCTCCCAGGTTCTGGCATGGGGATGCTACTCCTTTTGAGAAGGTCCTTTTCCCTCAGCTGCTGAAACCATATACTAGACTAGGAAGGAACAAACCAAGGTTCTTATTCAGCTAATTCTACAACTTTGGGGATGCAGGAGGGGCAAGTCTTTATGGAAAAGAAATTAGTCAGGAAGCATAAAGAGCACAGTCACTGCTTACCAGGAAAGGTCCCGGCACACCAGGCATACTACTGTGGTTACATACAAACTAATCTTCTTAATGTTGCTCCCTACACCCATTAAGCAGACCTAACTCAGAATCCGAAATGCTCCAAAACCCTCAACTTTCTGGCACCGCCCTGACGCCTCAGTGGGGAATTCTATGCCACCAAAACAAAGGCACAATCAGTCCACTGTTCCAAATTACCCCCAGGTTGCATACATGAGTGTACAGAAGACTCAAACAAACAGGACATATGTCCTGAATACATGTGTATGAGTATTCCAAAATGCAGAAAGTCTAAAAACCTGAGAAACTCAGTCCTAAGCATTTGGGTCAAGGGCTTTCAGCCCATATTACATGTTTATGATAAGGTTTAATTTATAAGTTAGACACAGCTAAGACAATAACCACAATAAAACAAGTGTTTAAAGCAGAATACAGTAATAGAAGTTTTCTAATGATTGGAGATATGGCTCAGTTGACAGTACTGGCTGTCCTTATGGTTGGTTTCCAGCAATTGCATGGTGGCTTACAACCTTCTGTAACTCCAGCTTCAGGGAATCTGGTACCCTCTTCTGGCTGCTGTGGGCACTGCAGGCCCACAGTACCACACACACACTAAGGTCCAAGTATACACAGAAAAAAAATAAAGGAAGAAAAAAAAAATTAAATCCACCTTTAAAAAAGCTCTGTGGGACAGCTGCTATCTCTGCAGACATGTCCACGTACCGAGCTTACTCCTCACATGACAGTGGGAGAAGATACTCTAGGGATTTTTGGATGGCTTCTCTTCAGTTCATCCCAGTTGCCTAGACAACCAGCATCATTAGCACTGCTTCTAAAGCCACTATTATCAAAGTAGGGATCATGTAAACACAGGCACTGAAATACCTCAGCAGTCAAATGACAGTCAAGATGGCCACTGGATGCCTGCTGGGTAGGTGGCAATGTGTGGGGTGGGCTTCTCACACAAGTCAACCCACCACCTCTGGCAGGATGGCACAATATGCCTCCTTGTCACTAAGAAAAGCACTCAAGTTGAAAATGGGAGTTATTTATTTCTAAAACTTGTGGGGTAGTTTGTTGACTGCAGTAACCACACCACAGATAAAGCGGGACCACTCTACTAAATTTATCCCCAAAGCATCTGGCTCCATTCCAGTGGTCCAGTGAATTACAGATGGGAGATGATGATGCCATAAAAAAAAAAAAAAAAAAATCAAAAAAAAAAAAAAACAAGACATTAAAAAACCCCAACCCAGCAGTGTTTGTTACTTGCACAGATTTATCATGTTTGGCCACAGGCCGGAACCTATGTGGCCTGCTAAACACTCTGCGCTCACTTTTCAGTTTTACTTCTGAAAAGCAGCAACTACGAGACATCACCCGAGGAAGCTCAAGCCCCCTCTGTATGCTACGGTGTCCTTATGTCCTTCCCCACTCTGTAGGAAAGCCTTCCTTTCAGCAAACCTAGTCTTCTCCACTCACATGTTGTGATAACCAAGGCTACTCATTCTAACTAAGCTCATGGAGGCATCGTATCCACCGTTTAGTGATAAAATCTCAGGCCATGCCAAGCTATCTGGGTCATACAACCTTTAAGAAAGGTCACAAATACTGACACCAGGACCAGGAAAAAAGAGTCTACGTTTTTATAGCATATTCTATTTCCTCCTGGTGAGTTTAGAAAAAAACTACTAAAAACAAAAACCAAAAAACCAACCCCCACCACCACCACCACAGGAGACTAGAGAGAAGGTTCAGTTAGAGCACTGGCTGTTCTTATAGAGAACCAGGGTTCCATTCCCAGCATCCAGTGACAGCTCGCAACTATTTGTAAGTCTTGTCCCAGGGGATCTGATGCTGTCTTCTAGCCTCTGTGAGCACCGGACCCACATGGTGCAGACATACACATAAGTGAAAAAACCCTGCATATTAAAAAAAACAAAAACCCAAACCAAACAAACCATAAAATCATAAAAACCCTATTTATTCTCTCTCTGAACCGCTGCTGAAGTCTTGAGTGCATCATTAAAGCAACGCTTACTTAGGCTTGCTTGCACACAGCCCTCCATTCGGGCTGTGGTAGTCAGCACCTCTGCTCTCTGCCTGCCAGGGCACGGGGGTGGGGGTGGGATGCGGAGCTGCTCTCAAGTCAAGAGCCACTCTCTACGTTCGCTGCAGAGAATGAAGCACAAGGAAAGGACAGTGGCAAGGGCACTAGTGCAAGCTGGGTGAGCACCCTTCTCCTTTTGCACAAACACAGCCTGAAGACTCAACTCAATTTGGGAATGAGCACAATCATGAAGGAGAGCTCTGCACAAGTTGCAAGGAAGGCCCTACTGTGGGTCCTACCTCCTCAACCTGGAGTGCATGCCAGAAAAATCTTCAAAAGGGTGCTGGCCACCAAGACCAGCCACTGAGACCCCACTGTGGGGGACAGAGGCAGTGAAGACTCCAAGGAGATGGCTCCCAATGCAGTATGTAACCAGCTCTGGAAATGACGACGGTGGGAGAGCAGGGTGGTCAGCAACATGGCCTCCAGGGTGCCTGGAGGAGAACACCTACCAGTGCTTTGTGTGTGACACTCCTGGAGGCCGTACCTGAAAGACACGTCATTTCTTCCTGCCCTCACTAATTTCCAACAATCCTCTCTGCTAACACTCCTTCCACTCATTAAGCCTTAATTCACATGGAACAGCCAATGTCATCACAGGGAGGGGACAGTCTGAGTGCTCAGGTCATACCTTGGGGTTCCTGAATGTAAAGTTTAAAAGCTGGACTCTAGCACAGCTTTATGGGATTAAATGTCATCCATTTCGGTGGATGCAGCCCCTGAAACTGGACACTGGGGTCCAGGGACATAAAGTTGAGCTCCCACAGTCACACACGTATAGGCAGACTGTCTAGAACCCTCTTCACTGACCATTTGTCCTCTCACTAGTTTGATGATTTATTTTCCTGTGACATTAGATTCAAATTTTTATTTAATAATTTTTCACTTCTTAAAAATGTAAACAGAGCTGGATGTGGGGACACATGCCTGAAATCCCAGCACTTGGGTTACCAAGGCAAGGGCATCAAGTTCACGGCTAGCTTGAGCTAAGCAGATGATGATAATGATGGTGATGATGGTGGTGGCGGTGGCGGTGATGATGATGATGATATAATGTTTTAAAAGTGAAAGGCATAAGAGATCTACTTTCTCAGGTGAGCATCTTAGGCAGCCGTGAAAACAGACCTTGTAAGTGGGCACTCATTTCTTTTTTCTGTTCTTTCCATCAATTACAAAGGCCAGCTTGATCTGGGATCTGGAACTTCCAGCACACAATCATTTACTCAGGACATGCGGGGCGATAGATAATCATTTAGGTGATCCTTTAACAGATACTCAATTCATCTCATTTGTGATAGGAAAATGGAAGACTGCTGTGTGAAAGAGTTGCTTCTACCCACTATGGAAGCCCAGGGCTCTGCTCACTGGAGGTGGAGTAGCAACCCTTTAGCCTTTGTGAGTCTACCAGCCCCTTCCTTGGTTCCCCACTCCCTCTTCATTTACCATAGTGCTATCTGATGTAATACCCAGAAGCCACCAGTGCAGAAAAAACCCTCCACAGAACTTGCTAGTGTCCAGTTTATGAAACCAGGGACAGGAACGCTATGTAACATAAAACTGACACCTAGCAAAGGTGTTTGTATACTACCTTCTTCCATGATGTGTAGGTCTCAAAAAGGTTGAACTAAAACACAGTGTCCCAGACACTACCCAGCTCTTAAAGGTACTACCCAAGTTCGAGGCCCTGCCTCAAGCAAAGCACTTTATAATATGGCATTCTGATGGACCAAATAAGAGACACTATTGGGAACCTCAAAGGGTTAGTGGATGGGGACTTAAAATATGTCACATTTCTACTTTCATGACAGTGATAAATAAGGGATCTTACCAAACTATAAATGTCAGACCCTATTGGTTGGTTTTTCAAGCCACAGACCAGACTCTGGTGGGAGCTTGGGGAACAGAACAGAGCAAGGAGCTGAGATTCCATCTACATACTTTCCTTGAGCTGCAGCCTGAGCTCAGATTGAGGAAAGTTAAGGCATAACAGCAAAGGAAGGGTAAGCGAACTGAAGAGGCTAGACAGCCCCAAAGGTTCCCTCAACGTGAGTAGGGTCCCACCCACCTCATTTCCTCCACCATTTGTGGTGAGATCTTTAATGCAGAATGGAAACTATGGGTCCCTGGAAGTCTGACCTTCCCCACACAAGGGTGTCTGGGGACTTCCTATTGGGCGGAGCTTAGAAAGCACAACAGACCTCGAGCTCAGTGCTTTCGCCATTTTCCTGGTAGCTCCAGGCACCAGGGATATTCTAGGCACTGTTTTCTCCTGGGTGCAGTTCAATGCCACAGATAATGCTGCCCCTGGTCAGTGCCACAGATAATGCTGCCCCGGTCAATGCCACAGATAATGCTGCCCCAGTCAGTGCCACAGATAATGCTGCCCCTGGTCAGGTGCTATGTGGAGCTGGGCCTTAAACATACAAAAGTAGGAATTCATTTGTCTCCCAAGCATCAACGCTCATCCCTTTTGGAGCAGTAATGCATTCACTGAGAATGTTTCATCCGATGAAACAAGACACTGACAGAGCCAATAGCAGAAACTCCATTGTAAGTCAGCACATAAGTCTTTGTCAGGAAGATCTGCATATCCTTCTAGCATAGTCATATACTGCATAACATTTGGGTCAACCATAGCTTGCAATACAGTATGCAGCAGTGGTCTAAAAGAACCTAAGAAGCTCATGGTGGTTTTAACAGGAATGGCTCCCATGGGCTCACATTTGACTGCTTAGGCACCAGTGAGTGGCACTATCTGAAAAGACAAAAAGGATTTGGATGAAGTGTGCCACTGGGCCTGGGCTTTGAGGCTTGAAAAGCCCAAACCAGGCCCAGTGTCTTTCTTTCTGCCTACGGTGTAGTTCTCAGCTGCTGCTCAGTGTTGGCCTGCATGCTGCCATATTTCCTGCCACAATGGGTAATGGACCAAACCTCTGAGATTGCAAGCCAGCCTCAATTAAATTCTTTCTTTTATAAGAGTTGCTTGGTCATGGTATCATGTCACAGCGACAGAGCAGTGCCTAACAGCCCAACAGAGTTGAAGAAGCCTGTTGCCTGTCTTAATGTGTTACAGCAAAGCCATGGTGATCTCCAGCATAAACAGGCCCACCGCACACCCATCATGGGACCACCCACAAATGTGCACTGCACACACTACTTGAAAGTGATAATAAATTATGCTGGTTTACACACTTATACTGTGGTTTTTATAGTTACTTTTACTTACAAAGGAAAATGTACTCCAGAACTACTCACAGCAGCCTCCTACTCCTGCCTCCTGTGTTCTGTGACTACACAGGAAGGCTGCATCGGGTGACTGACCTATACCCTCTGGGTCTGTGTGAGCACATCTCACAATGTTTATACAATGATAGCTTCATCTGATGATTTCTTTCTCAGGACATATTCCCCTACTAAGCAAAGAGGGACAAAGCAATGATTTGTCTGCAACTATATAAATTAATGTTTGCTTTTAAAACTGGTATGAGTACCTACCATGTATAACCAGTCATAACTAAAACTGAAGAGGATGCTAATCCACCCTGACTTCAAGTAGAATAAAGAAAACACACTGCTCCCACCCACAATAACTCCTCACTGCTTGTCGCATTAGCTAGCAGGAAGCTTAGCTGGACCTTCTTTGGATTAAGTTCAGGGACAATGGGTTAGAACACCACGCTATTCCGGTAATATAAAAGAATTTAAAAATAATAAGCAAGAGAAACCTCAAACCTCAGATATAATCATGACCTCCAGTCAGTTTCATTAAAGGCTTGCTCACAACAGAGCACCTAGGCTGAGATACCAGTGGATCCCTGCAGCCAGGGCCACTCCCTCCCTCTCTGTGGTCAGCTCTCTCATGCACTCAAAACTGCTGAGCTAAGCATCCACGGTACGATGGAAGCAACACCCCTGCTCAGGAGAGCTGCGGTCCTGTACCACCTTAGCTAACTTACTTTGTGTATGGACAAGTCACCTCTTTTTCCTGTAAAAGAAAGAAGCCATAGCAAATGCATACATGGAGACACTAATGTTTTGCTCAGGCTAATACATACACACAATTGTGTCAAAGAAAGCAATGCCCCTTACATTCTATAAAACAAAAGGACAGGAACTGAGAAGATGGCTCAGCAGGGTAAAGTCCTTGCCACAAAAGTGCAAGGACCAGAGTTCAATGCTAGGTAGGTATGGTGACCCATCTGTAAGCTCAGCATGTGGGAGGCAGAGACAGGGGTGCCCTGAGAGCGCTGGCTAACCAAAGCAGCCAAAATGTTCAGTGAGAGACCTTGCCTCAAAATACAAAGTGGAGAGTGACTGATGTCAACCCTGGACCTCTACAAACACACAAGTGTACATAAGCCCCCTCCCTTCCTGCAATTGTGACTACATATCCATATGCAGCAAAAGAGCCCAACAATAACCCTACAAGGTCATTATAATTTTTCTTTAACAAACCCACATGCCATGCTCTTGGGTGTATCTTTCTCTTAACCCTGTGCTTAACTTTATATGAGTTTTTAACAAACGACATGCTTACACATACATGTGCACATGCACGTGTGTGTGTGTGTGTGTGTGTGTGTGTACATGTGTGGGTATGGCCATGCAACCTCTTCTCTTTACATTAGAGAGCCACCATTCTTCCCATTTCACTGATCATTCAGTCACCTTGAACCAAATCTTATCCACTTCTCTGAGGCAGGATCTCATTATATAGTCAGGTTGATCTCAAACTCAGGGACTTCCTGCTTCAGTCTCGAGTGTTGGGCTTACAGGCACGGGCCATCACACCCAGCACACAACTTCCACGAGACTTTTCTTCACTTCACAGGTACACTAGGAAAGCTGGTACTGGGGTAGACACGTGGGAGTGCACATCACGGACAGAGAAAAAATGTTTTCGCACTGTTTTCAGAATTATAGCACAAAGTAAAATAAACAGCTTTTTCCAGAAGACCAGCTCTACCTGCCGAGACCTTTTGATTTATGTGATTAATTGCACACAGCTCTGAGCTGTTACTTAAAGCACTCAGCCACAAAAGGGTGGGTGACCATCTGGCACAGATGCCATGGTGATATTCCTGCACTATTTAACAGGCAAGTCCAGAAGCTCTTCAGTTTTCTGCCCAGGGCAGCAGAGAGAGGCACACCCGACCCACTCAGCATCCCCTCAGGTAAGTGTAGTGCCTGATAAAGGTTCTTCTGGCCCTCTGAGGCCTCCACTAAGAAGCACTCAGTTGAGGTACGCCTTTCTCTCGCCTGGAAGTCTGGTTTCTTCTGTTCTTCCCCGGCCTTCTCCATCACACGGCAGTCAGTCCTCCCTCAGCCACATCATGCCATCTCTTCTATTCAAAAGCTTGGAGAAGCACTTAGTTTTACCTGAGTGGATGACAAAGCTATCAATGTCATGCCCTGTCAGGGTGCTCTTCTCCCAGGGCTGAATCTCTACCTGCCATGGGATCTAACTTGACCACCCCATTTATACTGCAATCTACCCCAAGCCATACTGCCCTCTCTGGTTTATTTTCCTACCACCTCTCACCTTGTAGCACCCTGCATAACTCACTAGTGTCCTGTTGCCTATTGAATACTCTTCCCACAGGGAGCCCATAGGTGCAGACACTGACTATTCAGCAGTGTAAACCAAGCACGGGGCCCTAAACACAGTGTGTGCTCAGCAGGTAGCTCCTGAATGAACTTCAGACTAGAACCTAAATTCTACACCAAGGAGACTGGAGGCCAGCAGTGGACAACTCAAACGGCCAAGTGCACGGGGTCTGACAACACTCTTCTATGATGGCAGATGCCAAGGAGCACAGGTGACCTTTGTGTTGTACTAACAACACAAGTCACAGGTATGGAGGAGGAAGGGGCATACGCCCTGCCTTCACCTCTCCTAAGGTGAACTAGTACTGGCCCTGTCTTGTCTTTCTTCCTGTGGCTTTTGGAAGTCAGGATTCAGGAATGTGAAAATGCAGGTTCTTGGTGACTAAAGAATCAGAGGCCAATGCAGCTTTCAGAATGCCCAATTCCCTCTCCCCGACTGAGCACACTCACACAAGTCAAAACTAGATGACCACTCTGTGCTAGCAGTTCTCATCATGCCTATAACTGAGTCCCTGCGGCTCCTGATACTGCAGCTGCCACCCACTAGTAGATTGGTCCAGACAGCACTGGCTTCAAAAGTTCCCAATGGGCAGCCAGGACTGGAAGTGGCTGATGAAGACCAACTTCATCATGCAGATCAAAAATATAGCCCAGGGCTAGAGAGACAGCGCGGTGTTTAAAAGCATGTGCTTCTCTTTCAGAAGACCCTGAGGAGTTTGGTTCCCAGAACCTGTGTCAGGCAATTCACAACTGCCCATAACTCCAAATCCCAGGGCATCCAACGCGCTCTTCAGGACTCCACAGGCACTGCACACACATGCACCCCATGCCACATACACTGTCACCTGATTCTCAGGAGGACAAGAAGCATGGAGGAAACTTCCTTACAGCTTAGTAATTTATAAACATAACCAGTTAAATGCACCGAGTTCAAAGCATACAGGCTTCTGGGAAACTGAGCGTCACCACAAACCAGTCAGAATGTCTGAGGGGGGTCGGAGGGGCGCGACTGGAGGACTGCTACTTACTAAGTTCCCAGGGGATTGCATGTCGCCAGCCTGGTAATAAGTGTGACACTTCTTGACCTCTGTGCCTCAGGCAAAGTCATTTAACCTCTGCACCTAACACATATTGGATGCTGTGAAATTAAATAGGACAATGAACATAACTCATGGATATGAGATATGCCAGTCACATATCAAAGCCACCTCCTTTGCGTATAGAATTCAGTGCTTTTAGTATAGTCACAAAACTCTGCAATGATCATCACTAAGTCAAAAACATGGTTTTCATGTTCTGATAAGGAAATTCCATCTCCTAAGCAACCTCTCCATCAGCCCTGGGGACCACTAATCCATACTCTGCCTCTATGGATTGAATTGTTAGATATCTCCACAAAGCACAATGACACAAAAGCTCTGGGCACAGTGGTGGCATGATGGGTTTGTCCTGGCAGAGCTTTCTCGTACTTGTTTAGCGCTGAGTCACACACAGTCTTCTGAATGAACTGCCCACTGGTTCTGGAGTTGCTCTCATCTATGGGCTATCGTGAACAACACTGCTTGAGCATTTATAAGGATGCCTTGCATGGACATGCTTTCTCTATTGAACACACCTAACAGTGCTGTAACCTGGGTGTATGGTAGCTTTAAGCCTAACTTGTTCACTACTGTTGCTTCCCTATGTGCATGTAAGGTATCTGTGATGCAATCAGTCACTTTCACCCCCTCCCCCTTACCCTTTCTCACCCCTTCCCTCTCACTGAACCAACCTTCTTCCCGACAGTCTCTGCCCCATTTTCATGGCTGATTTGGGGTTTTGTTGTTATCCTGTGGCTGCTTTTGTGACTCACAGTTTAACTAGGGCTGCATGCATAAGCATGGGTGGAAGGTTACTTACTGGGCAACTTTAATAGCAGCTATGTCACAGAAGAAAATGACTCCCGCTTCCCAGCAACCAGTAACTGCCAATAGCTCCTAAGGTAGGTGGGGCTTCATGAACGCCTCTCCCACCCATAATGGACCATGGATGGACCCTTCTCTTATGCCTAACTTTAGGTTTTTAGAAAGCCTTAGCTATTAAGAGTGGCTGCAGTGCAAATAGAAGGCCCCGAGTGTCCCCCCCACACCCAAGTAAAAAGCCAAGTGTGAAGGCATGTGCTCATCAGCAGAGCCTAGTCAGCAAGTCCCCGGGGTCCAGTGAGAAACTGTCTCAAGATACAAGGTGACGATTCTGAGGAGCAACAGCCAAGGTCGACCCTTGACCTCTTCATATATCTATATCCCACCTCCATATATGCATCTACAAGCCTGCACATACACACAACAGAAAGAAAACAGAAGAGAAAGGGAGGCGGCGGCAGCTGCTGAGGAAGATGTAGCTTGCTGGCGTGCACACCAGAAAGGCTGCAGGTTTTCAGGGCACAGAGGAAGCAGGCTGCCCTGGAAGGACCCAGCACATAGTCACACAGAGCTCTGTCTCTGTAGGGACAGACTTGAGGCTCTACAAGATGTCCTCCTTCTTAAGACCTGCACTTCCCTGGCTCTACCACTTGCTTCTCCTAGGAGGAGGTGGTTATTTTGTTCCTAACACAGACCTCGGTCCTCTTAACACGAAAGTAAACTAATGCCAAACTCTTGGGTTTTAGCTGGAAGCATAGCATCATCCCAGGACTGCAGAGAAAGCGAGATGACGGTAAAGAGCCACGCAAGCCCGCATGTGCCTCTGCCTCATACTTAAAGAACACCGCTCCACTGACTGAACACACAGGATGCAGAAATACTTCTGCACGAAGATGTAGCCCTAGTTTGCTCTGCATTGCTGTGATAAACGTCAGGACCAAGTCAACAATGGAGAGAAAAGGGTTTCTTTTAGCTTAGAGTTAGAGAAGCCAGGGCAGGAACCTGGAGAGAGGAACTGAAGCAGAGACCATGGAGGAACACTGCTTACTGACTGTTGCTCAGCCTGCTTACATATGACAACCTAGGACTCCTACTCAGGGGCAGCTCCACCCTCTGTGGGCTGGGTCCTCCCACATCAACCCTTAGTCAAGATGCCCACAGGCCAATGGAGGACATGGAAATATCCTCTTCCTAGGCACCCCTAGCTTGTGTCAAGCTGACAGAAAACCAACCTGTGCAGAAGCAAAGTATGCTCAGTGTGCAAATTTCCACATGCCCAGGATCTCTCGACTACCCACACCAGTGCCTGCTATGTTCTATCACTGACATAAGCTAGGTACCCCTCCCGGAGACCTTATCCTCTCTACGTTACATGCAACAGCTAGCACAGTGTAACTGCTAAGAGGGCCCTTCTTACACTGATTTAGGGACCAGTGACAAGAAAAAGAGTAAATGGAGTATGTGTGTACTGAATACACACACATTCATTCATTCAGATGGACACGTTCCTTTTAACCATTTCCAATGTGCCATTTTGTTAACTCAAGTACATGGGAGACCGTAACTTCACTGGGAGGCTGCACAGCTATAAATGTGAATTATAAGCCATCGTTACTTTAACGTATGAAATTGGGGTCAGAATTTAAAAAAAAAAAATGATTAAAGCCAAAAAGTTTCACTGAATTTCTAGCTATTTCAAGAAATTTATAACAGGGAGTACTGAACAGAACTTTTCTAAATTGATCTAGTTTATGGACCATATCTTAAACTTAGTTTTACACTGTACACAGTCTGACAAATGCTCAATGGAGAAGTGATGAAGGAATGGATGACTGTGGAAGAATGGAAAGGATCCATCAGATAGGTACTCTCCCTGACATGAAAGTGGGGAAGACAAAGGAGAAAGGGAAAAGAAGAAGGGAAACTTCCTTACTGTACAAGAAGGGGCTTTACAAGCACAAGGGTTAGATGAGAGCTCAGGGTACCAAGCATCCTAACACCGCCTGGGATGAAGCCTTCAGCACCTCCCAAGCTGGCCACCCAGTTGCCCTTTCCCTCAGGGAAGACAGGCTAGGCCAACTGTAAAATACAGGCTTCCTCATTCCCTTCTGCAGTGCTTCACCTACCACAGCACACTTGTTCAGGCACTACATTCTTGACTGAAGTGCAGTCCCCAAACCTTGAGGCTAAGTCCTAACCTCTAATACAGTGAAACGTACCATTATCTGGAAACAGGGAAATGAATACGGGTCATGTGTCCATAGAATGGGCCCTAATTTAATGTCCTTATAGGACAGGAGATATGAACAAAGACATGTGTACAGGGAGAAACCATGGAAAGATTAAAAGTAACAGTGTCTCAGCCAATGAACTGCAGAAGCCAGAACCGAGGCTGGGCAGTCCTTCTCTAGCACCTGGAGGGCGGTGACCCTGGTACCTCAAGGGTGGGACTCTGACCTTTCTCTGTAACAGTGAGGTAATAAATCCCTACAGTTCTAAACCATTAGCTTATTCCTGAACACTGAGCAAGCTAATGCAGGCTCTGAGAGCCAGTGTCAGTCAACTACAGCCTACATGTCAGACCTAGCCTTCCACCGCGGTCACCGCCATCACATCTCGCAGGGCCCAAAAGTCCCCCTCTGACTGCTGCAGCAGCTCAGGTCTCTCTGACCTGGGCCTCCACTTCTGCCTCCCACATACCACCCTAATGCTAACCTGCGGAGATCCCACCTCTATCTAGGGTCTCGCCACTTGCTTGCTACAGCCAAGAACCCACATCTTCCACCTGGTGTTCTGAAACCTAAGGGAGCTCCCGGGCTATGGGAGACTCGCCTAGGGACTGTGAAACATAAATCCCTTGCTCTTGGAGCCATGCCTCCTCTAGCTACACATTCTCCCTTTTCAATTTTGACCATCCTATGAAGAATGGTACGAGAACCCATGCTCTCCTGGAAGCTCTCTCTACATCAGGACTGGTGCAGCAGCTGCCTATGTGGCTGTGTTCATCACACCGCCTTGGGTGCCTACCTGGCATCTCAGAGTACACACAAACCCCACTCACAAAAGCCCAGGAAGGGCAAAGACAGAGAGGGCTGCAAACGATCCGACAGCTAGACCAGCAAGCCCTTTAACTATAAAGCTCATATCTTAACATTCTGGGGCTGGAGAGATGGCTCAGCAGTTAAGAGCACTGATTGCTCTGTCAGAGGTCCTGAGTTCACACATGGTGGCTCACAACCATGTGTAATGGGATGATGCACTCTTCTAGTGTGTGTCTGAAGATGGCTGCAATGTACTCATATAAATAAAAAAAATAAATCTTAAAGAAAGGACCCAATTGAATATGCAACAATTCTTAAAAAAAAAATGTAGGTCTTCCTAAAGCCAAAGACAATATGAGGCCTACTATTACATTCACATATTCACTGAATTACCTACTCAACACACACTAAACATCCCAACATCTGGCTCTTCCTTCAACTGAAGATTTGAGAATTAGAACAAAAATTCCATAGTCTACTAATGGCTCCACATATATCCAGATAATTTAAAACATGTCACAGGGTAAAGGTAACGCTGTCTCGTTACTCACCACTCTTCATCACGACATTGGACCAGACATTGGCATTCAATGCTTGTACAATCCGCCTGACACCTGTAGATTCAGGGAAGTCATCTGTGGGGAAAGAAACACACAGATCTATATACACACCTAGATATTTCTACGCATTCATATATATGTCTATATGTACCTGAAACTACGCTTTCAAGTAACTTGGTTTAATTATCTTGCTTATTTAGCTGTTGCTTCATCATGTATTATGTATAGCAATAAAAGAATAAAGCAAACACAGGGTTCAGAGCTCCTAACAAGAACAGTCAGGACAGAAGGGAGTAGTGTGATCAAGCTACTTCACCCATGGAATCTACTCATAATCTCCAGAAAATGCAAGTTCTTATTAAACAACCACAGGATAGCACTAAAAACACTAATCTGGGGGCTAGAGAGATGGCTCAGTGGTTAAGAGAGCTTGCTGCTTTTGCAGAGGTTTAATTCCCAAAACTATGTTAGGTGGTTTACTGCAGTTCAAGATAATGGATGCCCTCTTCTGGCCTTGGAGGCACCTACAGATAAGTATATGCATTCATATACATATACATACATATATATATATATACATAGAATTTTTTAAATAATTTTTTCTTTTTTTTTTTTTTTTTAATAGACCCTCCCTGCAAAGACAAGATGGGATGGAAAGATGGCTCAGCCATTAAGAGCACTGGTTGCTCCTTCAAAGGACTGGAGTATGATTTCCATTATCAATATGGTACCTCACAACCATCTGTGACTCCAGTTCCAGGGGATCTGATGCCCTCTTCCAGACTCCTTAGGCACCAGGCACATGCACAGTGCACAGACATATATACAGCCTAACATTCAAACACATAAAATAAAAAATAAATCTTACCAAGAAAAGAAAGGAAAGACACTGAAGGTCCAGATGGCTGCGGAACAGAAGACACAGCTGCCCTGGGGGAGGGGAGTGGGAGGCCCTGGGGGAGGGGCGTGGGAGGCTCTGGGTTTATTTTTGGCTTGGGTGTCAAGAGGTCTGGCATGTTCCCTGAGGTTTCTAGAAATTCAGCTGTAGCTCACATGAATTTAAAGAGGAACATAAAATCTACACACACAGGCCTCGCCATCCTTGGCTGGCAGTAGAAAAAAACAGGGAGGTGACAATGGTTTTCAGCAGTGATCTCTTACTTTCATTTATTTTAAGCACATGCGTGCATTTTTGAAAGTTCTAAAATGGGCTGTGGAATCCATCGAACAAACTATGGCAGAGCTGGGAGGGTCACAGCACAGCAATGGATTCTGCTTAAAGCTTTTCAAACTGCCGGAGAAAACTAGTATTTGTAGGCTCTTGCTGTGATCACCCTAGGTAGGTTAGACCACAATCTTAGACCTCAACCAAATGCTCTGCTCCCTCCAAACAGCAGCACTCACCGTCCTCCTCGGGCAGCTCCTCTGGGTTGAGCTCCACCAGCTCAAAGCCATGTTTGATGCACCACTCTTGAGCCTGTTGTCGGTTTATTCCTAAAACAACACACAAAAGAATGTTAAGTAAAGCTAAAGTAAAACATGACTGACCTGCAACACCCTCATAGACCTCAACGTTCCCCCAAATGTCAATAGCATTATAAAGGCATCTAAAATAAAGCTATAGAACGAAAATGACTACAGCCTCAGAGTATGCTGAAAACAACTAACGTGACCACTGTAGGAGTATCAGAGAGTAACGGTGAGTGGAGGACATGGATGGACCCATCTTCATGGGAAAGGTAAATCTGCAGGAAGATTGGGCCGGAGAGATGGCTTAGTGGTTAAGAGCACAGACTGTTCTTCCAGAGGTCCTGAATTCAATTCCCAGCAACCACATGGTGGCTCATAACCATCCATAATGGGATCCGATGCCCTCTTCTGCTGTATCTGAAGAGAGCAATGGTGTACTTATACACATAAAATAAATAAATCTTTTTAAAAAGTCTGCAGGAAGGTCTTACCATCTTCACACACTCTATCACAGACTAGGATCATCACCTCAGCTAGCCATGCTTCTGCCAGAGGAATCCAGGAGGAGACACTGTCAAGACCTGATTTCTACGGGGTGGAAACGAACAGAAAACAGAGACCCACTGAGGAACTCAGAGAACACAGAGGAGAAGCAGAAAGCTATGAGAACGACTGGCCGAAGGCATCACACAGCTCACCTGTGTGCTGTCAAAGTAAACTACAAACGCCTGGACTGACTCGGCAATCTCCGCAGTGACTAGGAACTTGCTTGGCACCACGCACAGGTTGACCTCTGCGGAATAGTACTTGTTATCGATGGTCCAGGGGTAAAACCTCACAGCATCGCTGGAAGTTGCTTCCACAACAGCATCTTCTGTCCCAAGGATATCTAAATAGACAACAAAGTGACTTCATGGAAGGTGCAGAACATGATACGTTGGCCAGTTTATTTAGTGAGATAGGCAGATTGCCCCAGGGCCTCGGCTGCTTCCCTGAATACAATGGATCTAAAGAGCCCCACAATTACTGGGAGAGCTTCTTCTCTAATAATGATTACGAAGGCAATGGTGACCTTATTTAAGTCACTGGCTTCCCTTCTTTTTTCTGTTTTGCAACTCTGCAGGCCCTCCCAGTACTTGTCAAGTGCTGTTAACACTGGGCTATATCCTTTTTCAGAACCAAAATTCATTAGCTCTAGATTAGACAGTAGTGGGGGTGGGAGGGGAGTGGAAGCTACCTTGATAAATACCCAGGAAAGAGCAAAGAGAAAAGAAAGAATGAGGGTATATTAATTTTATTATGTAAGTCCTCCATGGGAAGTAGATGACTGCAGAAATTCCTAACCACTTTGCACTTACTGCACGCTAAGAGGGTGAGCGGATTAAGGCTAAGTCATTAATAAAATAGAGCTGCATATATTCCTTGGGCTAAATGCTTAGACATTAATTCAGTTAATGAAACAAAATAATAGATACTGATAAATGGCCCCAATTCTATTTATATCCATTCTTGTTCAGTCTTTGAAAACCACTCAAACCCTTATTTGACAGAGACACCACTGGCAAATTTAAAAATGTATCAAAGCAAATTAAATGTTTTCCATTATAACTAAATCTTTCCAAAATTTATGTGCTGTACAGGTAGGAAAATTTCACTGCAGAACATGAATCACCGATGGGCGAACACACGGAACTATGGTCACAGAGCCATAGGAACATGCTGGTCCCTGCACCACATAACATTTACAACTGGGAAGTGACTGAAAAGGTTCTCAGCCAAGCTCCCCTACCCCACACCATCCCCATCCCCTTCACCTCATTCAGAGGTGAAGAATGAGTGTGTTCTATGTGCACTAGGGTGTGCAGCTTGCACACTGTGCATACTCACAGAGGCTGCGGAGGACATCTACCGTTCTCCACCTTATTCCCTTGAGACAGGGTCTCTCATCAAACCTTGGGCTATGCTGGTGTCCCGGAGGCCCCTGTGACTCTCCTGAGGTTATGAGTGCACCTGCAACCACGGCTAAAGCCATGCCTCCCTCATGTGTGGCCACACCCAGCAGTGGGTGCTAGTCTTTGAAATCCTTGTATGTCCAGCAAGAACTTTACATACTGAGCCATCTCTCCAGCCCCTGCCTTAAATTTTTGCCCAGTCAGTCATTCCTCTTAAAGGAACAGATCTGTGCCCATGTCTGAAACTGACCTTTGACCTCTTTAACAGATTGGCAATTCTGCCTCACTTCCACTTTCAGTTACAACCCTTTATTTAGTGCTAACTCCTTAGCAGCCAGCTACAATGTTCCTCACACCATGACAGCCCAGGTGGGTGTGCAGCAGGACAGAGGAGCTATTAAAATCTAAGGCTTTGTCTTCACATCCATTTCTCACAGAGAAAACAAGCAAACAATAAAACCAACTCCTTGACCAAAGTCCACCTCACAGTCTGAGTTAATGCTTCAAGAACAGTAGCCTTGAATCACCCAGCCAACACAGACCCCATCTTGTCGGTAGCACTCGGAGGAAGGCAGCCCAGGCCAGGTGATGTCACAAAACCCAGACAGGCTTGGGAAGGGTAGGAGGAGCCAACATGAAATGAGCCCTCATTCTTGACTAATTTAAAATAATGAACTGGCTGGTTTTTAAAGAGGAAGAAAAACTAACAGCAGTATTTTTAAGAGGCAAAGAAGAAACCAAATGGACTAAGCCCCATGGCTTGCCGCTATTTCCTGAGTCCTGTACTTAAAAGCTGGAATCAATTTGGGGTTATGGTTTTTCCAAAGCAGTGTCTTCAATGACAAAATACAATCAATTAAATTGCAAGTACATGCTAACTATAGCCGTGAACATCTGGATCTGCTAAGGGGTTGCACACACTAAGAAGCACCGGATGGTACACTTTAGTTGGGCAAACTGTATGCTGCACAGATTGTATGTTAATAAAGCTTTTTAAGATAAGTAAATAAACAAAAACAAACGGGGGATAGGGTGGCATATTTATTTCTTTTTGTGTTACACTCAGATGGGAATAGAACCAAAGACCAAAACGAATTTCACTTTCTGGTGACTTAGTAGCTGCCTGGGTTCTGTTTTGTTTCACTCTTTGAACTGCCTCAGACTGCAGAGCCCAATCTACTCAGCAGCACATTTCTGGTTTGGCGTGCACTATCTAGTAAGATTGTCCAGTTAGGCTGGGTATGAACTTTGCTATCATATCTGTGCCAAGTAAGAAGCAGGAGAAGGATGAAGACTGCCTTATTCCAGTTCCTACTGTCAATACAGTGTAGAAAAGGGAGACCACATGTGGAGCAGAGTTTAAGGCTAAAGCCAGATTAGCGCATCTTTTCCTGCTTCCCTGAGATGCTGGCACTGTGACCTGGGCTCAGAGTCACACCACCCTGGGGTATAACCACAAGCCATAGCACACCCTTGCATGGAGTCACACCACCCTGAGGTATAACCACAAGCCACAGCACACCCTTGCAAGGAGTCACACCACCCTGGGGTATAACCACAAGCCATAGCACACCCTTGCATGGAGTCACACCACCCTGGGGTATAACCACAAGCCATAGAACACCCTTGTACAGAGTCACACCACCCTGGGGTATAACCACAAGCCACAGCACACACTTGGACTTAAAGATCCACTGTCTCCCCAGGACTGAACAGGAACAGCAGAACGAGGGCACCACCCCTTGAACCAGCAGGACAGTGAAACCATTCACAAATTGCTCATGGCATTTGAGGAGTGCTGTGGTATGAGAGTCTGCTTATGCTTGCACAGCCCGAAACACTCCCCCTTCTTTGCCCATCATTATACTGAATATGGACGCCCTCAGCTCTTCTGTGTACAAAGAAATTCCCAGAGCAGCTCTGCCTTCCAGCCCTCCAGCTCTTATCCACGCTGCTGGCAGCCGCCTGGTGGAGCTGTAATACCTAACTTTTTAAGAGACAAACAGTAGGTGATTGATTACTAGGTCTGTTATTACACACTTGAATTCACACCTTAAAATAGTTCATTGTAGTGTAAAAAGTTAACATGTCATTCCAGGTCCAGCAGCAAATCCACCTCCCACCCTCACCCCCACCCAGTTAGAAGTGTAAGTACAAAGAGCAGTCCCTACTTGAGAACCCGTTCTTCAGCAGCCAGGGAGTCTCCGGCTACCCCTCACTCCCACTTACTTTCTCACTTGGGGAACTTATTTCCCCTACAGCCCCATAAGTATTTAAAAGAAAGATTAAAGCTATGTGACAGAGGTTGCACGCACGATGGTCTGTGGAGTGACCCAGCATCTGTCACCTTCTGCATGGGCTTTGTGCCCTAACCTAGGACAGCAGGCCAATCCAGCAAGCTATCAGAGGAAAGAAGAGGTGGCAAGGTGCACTTCAGAATCAGTCAGAGGTGAGCAAGCCTCTAGGCACTCAGTAGGAAGCATTCTCTAAACACCACACAAACCATTCCCCCCCCACACACACACACATATACACAAACACACCTGGCCGCCTTTTAGACATTTTCAGCCCAAAACAATAACAACAACAACTGCATTCCAATGATAACACAGTGCTACTGTACCTGGAATTACCCATGTGTCCTGTAGTGCTATAATAAGAACACTTACTTAACACCAACAGATTTCGTGGCCAAATCGTACTTTCCATGGCGTGACACTTGCCAAGGCAAATCAGGACAATCTTTCCAGAGACCAACACTGTTCTGAGAATGTAGAGCTTCCTGAGCATCTGGTCCTTCTGCCTCCACCTCCTAGGTGCCGGGATTACAGGATGTGGCATACATCAGGTTTGTGAGGTGCTAGGGGTGGGACCCAGGGCCTAGTCAAGCAAGAGAAGGACTTTACCAACTGAGCCACATTCTTAGCTCAGTTTTTATTCTACAAATGAAACTGCCTTCCCGGCAGGCATCAGTGTCTCCCACTCAGGCTACAACAGTCTGCCATGGGCTCCTCTTTCCAGCTGACCCCAAGGTGCCTTTTCCTTCCCCCGGTGCAGCCAGCACCATGCAAGCAGAGAAGACCATTGGAAACAAGCCACTACAGCCCTGCCTGTGAGGGCTATCCAGAGCCTGGCCAGAGTGCACCTAAAATAGAGACAAAACTCCTGTTGTGGCTTCAAGACTGAAATGTGCAAGAAGGTGCAGGGAATGTTCATTCCCATGGCGTAGAGTGATGCTTAATGGTTAAGATAACTGGTTGCTGTTCGAAAGGACAATCCCTAGCACCCACATGGTGGCTCACAATTACGTGTACCGTCAGTTCCATGAGATCTGATGCTCTCTTTTGGTCTCCATAGGCACCAGGCAAAAATGTGGTGCTTAGATGTAGAACACCATACACATAAACATAAAATTTAATTTTTAACAAATGTTCATTCCCCAAGTCCCAACCCAGTTTTCTCTGTGCTACCAGACTCCCTGACTTTGCGGTTGGAGCTACATGCAGCTCTTATGAGGAAAGTCTCCTTCAGGCTGCGCTGGGACCGCTTCCTTTTCCAGCCTGACCACCTTGTAAAATATGACGTCTCAAAAGTTTTCTTTTCCATTGTTGAGGCAGAAGAGAAAGCAATTAGGAAAATTACAGGAGGCAGCAGAGTCTGACGTCAATCGAAGGGGAAGACAGCCATATGAAAGAAGAGAGCCCAGGGAGATGTGGTTGAGACCCGGGGTTTCCATTGGTCAGCAGGGAAAATGGCCTCAGAAACCTCACCGTGCCTCTGTTGTTGCAACTGGCACAACCACTGGGCCAAAACTCTGTGAGAGAGAATGTCTTTGGGGGGTTGCGTGCTGTCAGACGCTGCAACTGAGAAAGAAAACCACACATACCACAAGATCACGGTGCTATGTGTCAAGGACCTAGCTGTTAAAACCAGAATGCCAGGGCAGTGACACCACTCTAACAAATAAATGTCAGCAAATTCCCACCTGGAGTTCCCTAAGTAGCCATCGTGCAGCCTCCTGCACAGGCACAGGTCTCCTTTGTTTTGGGGGCAGTGTGGAGCCGCTGAGAGGCCTGGACTACCAGCACAGCAGGGTGGCACTGCTGCAGGCCACTGCTGAACAGCAGCACAAATTCCCTTCCCTTCTAATGCTTCCTACCTCCTGGCTGCCCCTGTTCTCTGCTGGCCACTCGAAACCATGTTTGCACATGCTTGTAGGCTTTTTATATCACAGTGGAAAGTTTGAAAACTTGAAGCAGAGGAAATCCAACCCAACCCTCCCCCTTTTCTTCCAGTTTACTTTCTCCCAGTAGTCATCTGGAATTGGTCACCATGGCCTCATCTTAAAATAATTGAGAGTGTGTGTGTGTTAATGCATGTGCATATGTGCACATGTGGTCTCTGCTTGCCTTTAAAAGACCTCACAATGCAATGGCACAAACATGCAAGAACATAAAGAAGCTGGCAGGAAGTGGAAATAATATGGCAATACGTTTTATGAGAATGAAGCAGGATCCATCAGCCTTAAAATTTGCATGCTATGTGCAGACTATTAGATGATTCACAGACAGCCCCTACCCAGATTTTACAGAAAAAGGAAACATCTGAATCCCATCCTCTTAAAAAAACCTTTATTTTTATTCATGGGTATATGCGTGTGCCTGCTCACCTGTATGTGCACCTTATGTGTGCTGTGCAATTGGAGGCAAGAAGGTGGCGTCAGATCCCCTGAAACTGGAGTTACAGGCAGTTGTGAAACACTTGTGACCTGCCTGATGGCCGGTGCTGGGAACCAAGCCCAGGTTCTCAGCAAGGGCAGCTAGTGCTTTTAGGAGGTGAATCCCTTCTCCAGCTCCTCATCACTTTTTTTGCTGTTGTTGTTTTTTCAAGACAGGGTTTCTCTGTGTATCTCTGGCTGTCCTGGAACTCACTTTGTAGACCAAGCTGGCCTTGAACTCAGAAATCCGCCTGCCTCGGCCTCCCGAGTGCTGGGATTAAAGGCGTGGGCCACCACACCCAGCTTCCTCATCACTTTTTATACATTCAGAATTAGTTCTAACTATATCCAAAGCACCGGCTCTCCACAAGGACATAACCCTGTGCCACACTGACTTGAGTGGACACCTGGAGACTTTCTTTTTTGGTTGCCACAAGTCAGGAAATGGCACTGGCACCTAGTGCGCAGAGGCCAAGAATGCTTGCCCAAGAGCACAGCCCAAAACAACAGAGTTGCCCCGCCCAGAACGGCAACAGGGTGGATGCTGAGAGCCCCTGGCCTAGAAGACAGGAGCCCTGAAAGAGAGATCTGGCTCTACTCACGAACAGAATAAAAATCCTCCAAGACTGAGCTGGTGTTCTTTCTTGCAGAACCCCTCACTCCAGGCACAAAAGTGTTCCCTTGTTATGTATGCTCACTCTGTTGCATGCTTCTTTGAATACTAGCCATAAAAAACACTTGGCAATTAATTCTAGATGCCCGAAAAGAATCCTTGAATATTTTTAGTGAGAAGACTGGATAAAACCTATTCCATGAAATAATGCTCTCATTCTGCTAACAATGTAGGTGACTGGAGCAATGCTCTAGGTATTTATGATGGATGGCCCATGTAAAGATAATAAATATTTCTGGAGTAAAGTTAACTTTACTAATCAGTTAACTTTTTTAGTCAGACAACTAAAAAGTGGCTACCATCAGTGGGCAGATTCCCCCATGAACACTCCTGGAGAGCTCAGACAGAAACCTGACCGTGCTCTGCTAGCACCTCTATGCTGCTGCCGACCCAATGGCTGCACGCTTTCCTGCCCTGGACAGGCTGACGCTGATGGAAGCCTCAGCTGGCAGGTCAGAACCAGCAGTCAGGTCTGTGCAGGACACTAAACACAAAGCTGGTTGGTAGTTTCTGAGCTTTTCATAGCTGCCCTGGGCTGCCTCCACCTTTGTCAGCCTTGCTTCTTGGGTAAGCTGCAGAGATCTATTTAAGGGCACAATGTCATGTCCAGACTGTTATTCTTGCCAGAAAAGTTTCCAACAACTTTTAGACTTAACCTTATAAAATGATTTTATATCAGATTTGATTATTCACTAAATTGTTGCTATTGCTGAAGGGACTATACGGGGTAAAAGACATAGAGTTGTGAAAATCACATGACCATCGCATGCGCACAAAAGCCAGCCAGTTAGACACAGTGAAAATCAAAGTCTCAGTCTAGACAGGCTCCAACCTTCTAGGACACAACGCCATGTGCTGTGTTACAAACGGTCCTGCACAACACAGCTGACAAAATCCTACTCGCACCTCCTCCTCACTAACTGTAAAGGCAAGCCTTGTGCTTAGTCCCCCATCAACAAATAAAACACGTGAGTGACAAGCTGCTCACAGTAGGTCAGATGCTCTGCTCTACAGGAAAGGCAGCAAGCAGCAGCAGAAACTACAGGGATATTTTCATTTACCATTTGACTGACTCAGTACCTTTCCTACCAAGATCCCAAAGATCTTGCAGCAGGAGTGTAAACGTATTCTAGGAACTGTCAAAGTTCTTGCTTTTGTGGTAAAATAATCTGCCATTTCTCCTGTCTCCATTTTGACAATGTGCAGTTCTGGCTGCCAAAATGTTAAAACCATGTTTTGCAAAAACAGAAAGATGGATTAAACCTCGGCTCCCCAACTTTTATGAGAAAATGGCTTTGGAGAAGCTCAGCCTCTCTGTGCTTTAATTACATACTGGTACACAGTGTGCTCTTGCCTGTGAGGCCCCCCAGGTCTGAGGATAATGGGTTTAATCCCTAAGTTTCACTCCTTAAGCTAATGACATCTCTCTTGTAAGAAATGTAAAAATCTCAAGTCCTAATGTTAGCTGGAAAAATTAAACGTATTAAGAAGTATCTTGATGAAAAACAACCAGTTTCTGCCCCTAAATTCCATGGGACATCACTATCCTTAGTAGCTGTGGTGACAGCTCTGAGGACTTGTGGCAGATCTTGCTGCCCTCATCTCTTCACCTGCTGAAGAAAATAAAGGCTTGGAAACATTACTGAATGAAGCACGGCTCCAGAGCAGACCAAAGGCTCCACTCAGGTTCTCTCCGGAAGCTGTGGGAAAACCACAGGTTATGACTCTGTCGGATCCCAGCCCTGAAACAGGAACGTCCTCTCAGTAACTCAGGAGCCTCTTCTAAGTCCGGAGTCTGTGGATGGAGAAACACTCCCGATCCTGCCGAGTGAGAGTTCTTGGTTTGCCAAGAAGTGACGTTATAAATACTTGCTGACTCTCCATGGTCGAGCCTGTCCATCAAAAAATTGAGCTTTTTTTGTCCCCACTGTTTATGAACCTGATGACCAGAGAACAAAGGCTTCTAGATTCTGAACACAGAGAGCTAAATTTTCCCTGGGCTTGTAGCTCATCAGTGGATGACTTCTCTAAGATGCACAAGGCCTTTGGTTCAATTTCCTGAACCCTGGGGGTGGAGTGGGGTGAAGATGGGGGTGTGGTGAGGATGGACGGACAACGGGACATGCAAATGTTTGAGTCAACATTGTAGATGTCTGTTGAGATCTCAAAATAAGGCTTAATTCTTAAAAATAAATAAATAAATAAATAAATAAATAAATCTAGGTTAAGAATGCCAAAATTGCTGGGCATGGTGGCACATGCTTTTAATGCCAGTGTTCAGGAGGCAGAGGCGGATGGAACTCCGCGAGTTTGAGACCAGCTTGTCTAGACAGTGAGTTCCAGGCCAGCCAAGGCTACACAGTGAGACCTTGTTCAAAAAAGGAAATTCAGAGTCAGTAAGCGCTACACTACCAAACACAGAAGGACGAATTACTGATACACAGAATCCTCAACCCAACGGTATGTCATATTAATATGAACAGATATGTGGCCTACTCCCATTAATCCTCTACAGTGAACTGACACACAATGTCTCTGCCTTAAATTTAATTAACTGAGAAAAAGAAAAACTCAGAAATTGTTAGACTTAAAGCACAAATGGTCTCTTAATGTATATTTAATGCATTACATATACTTCCCATGTTAAATAATGCTCTATTTTAATGTAATATACATTCTCCAGGCAGATTCCCCCCTTTCCATTCATCAATAAATCTTCAACCATCCCAGACAGTAATGAAAGCATATTTAAAACTATTTTGTAAGTATTCATTCTTCCTACCACTTCATACCCCAAAGCAGCCACCTTAAGTAGTAGTTCTGCTTACTATGAAGTAACAAAACATCTCAGCTCTACCTTTCTCTGGGCTAAGACTTGACCATGAACACACACAGCAGCAGTTACTGCCTGAGCACTCTAGGTAAATTAAACCTTGTATTTCCAAACCAGTTTCTTCACCATAAGATGGAAAAGCCCTATCCTACTGTGATTAGAACTAAAGTAAATTTTATCTTTAAAAAACACAGTTGAGGGTACCTGGAAAGATGGATTAGAAGTTAAGAGCGCTACCTGATCTTCCAGAGGACCTGAATTCAATTCTCAGGACCTACATGGTAGCTCTCAACTACTTGTAACTCTAGCTCTGAGGGATCCAACATCCAACGCCCTCTTCTGGCTTTCCTGGTATTGCACTCATATATACACAGACACATCTATTAAAAACGCTCTTGGGAAGAGTTCTACATACACATTTATTACTATCATAATATCTCTAAGTTCCTGAATGTTACTAATTGAAAGAACTTTGCTACAGATGTACTGGAAGCTTGTCCAGATGTAGAAACAAGGCTGCTGGCCCACAGTTGCTGGATTGGCATCACATATTTTAAAACCACACTGCTCTCTAGGAGTTCTTCTAAGTTCCTTTCAGAGGAATGAGATGTTAGTTCTTAACACTTTATAATTCTCACAGGTAGAGCACACATTTTGACGACACTCCTCTTGAGAGTGGGAATAGTACCTTAAGTCATAATTTTAGTGGCAGTAACTAGAACAGACACTAGCTCTATGTTTAATCAACATTTATCATAACACACATTTCTAGAATGAAAGTATTGTGTTCACAAACACACTCCAGGCAGAAAGAACTCTGCCTGAGGCAGAGATGAGGCAGTCACTCTCACGCATCATGCAGTACCTTGCAGAGCTCCTCCAGAATGCTAAGCTTATAATGGCCTACACTGTGGGACAAGTGAGACAGCTCAGAAGTCAACAGTGCAGACAGGCCAGACAACCTGAGCTCAGTCTCAGGAATGCATGTGGTAGGATGAGAGATCTAACTCCCACAAGGCGTCCTCTGACCCTCACAAACAAAAACTTTCTAAAAAAAATAAATTTATATATATATATATATATATATATATATATATATATGCAAAGAAGGCCCCCCCCCTAGCTACGTATGTATCTAGCTGGAGTACTGCAAGTAAGCCTTAGAGTGACAGTGACAAGAAGTTTTTGACAAAGTCCACAGAGGTGCTTTATCCAGTCAAAAGTCAAGGCCTACTGATTTTTAAAGTGAGTTTCTAACAAACTTGATATTTGCTCACGAGCTACTTTCCACTGTTGGTCAAGAGCAGTAAAGCGCATCAGATACAGAGGAGTGATGACAGAAACAGGGTTCCTCTTCCAGAGCGAGGCACATCCCAGCCAACCAGAAACCCAGGTCCCACCTAGACTACAGCCACTCATCATGCTGGTCTCCATCCTCCATCCCCAAATCAAATCCACTCCCTGAATAACGAAACTCCCTCTTTAACACCATCTGAGGCCTCGTCCCCATGACCTTGTAAGAACTGACCAGCCCTCTTTCACGCTTTACTTATTTAAATCATCCGCTGGCTGTTTTGCACTTCTGCTGACTGTGGAGCACTAATGAGTGGCACCTAATTTTAACAAGAATTAGAGTTTCCTAAGAAACTCTGCATACAGAAACAAAATGGGCTGTTCACCCCCCCCACACACACACACAATAATGTTCAAAGTCTCTATTAAAGAACTAAGGAAGAATGTCACCATGGCTGGCTACTGGTGATCGATCAGCTCTTTCAAGGCACTGACCACGATTGCCAGTTCTGATCTTTGAGAAACAGGACAGGGCCAGGCATGGTGGGCTCAACACTTGGACAAGTTCAGAGCTGGCCTAGGAGACACAGCAAGACCTTTCTGGAGGATGAGAGGAGGACAGAGCACCACAGCTATCAGAATATATAATATTCCCGAGCCTGCCTTTGAAAGATCATTCATCTATCACTAATGGGACTCTAAATGCACATACATTTTATAGAAAGTCAGATAAATTTAGACCCATAAACGCCTTCAGAAAAGTCTGGAATATTCACAGTATGGATGTACAATAGAAAGTACTTTTTGACTTAGTATTAAAAAAAAATCAGGATGGGGACTAGGGTGTGACTCAGTAGTAGTGCACTTGCTTAACATGTACAAGACACTGGGATCCATCACCAACACCCCCCACACCCCCCCACACACACCAGGCTAAAAACTACATATGAAGTAGAATTGTATAATTACAATAATTACAAAATACAGAAATTATGCAGGGATCCAGGGGGATTGCAAAAAAAAAAAAAAAATACCACCGAAATGTTAGCTAACATTTTTTTTCTCCATATGCTAAATTTTACTAAATTCAACATGAAGTAGAGGGGCAAAGATGGGAGAACTTGTGGGAGGGAAGGGGGAGCACTCCCTGGTGGGGGATGGGGGAAGGGGAGCACTGCTTAGGGGAAGTAAGAGAATGGCAGAGAGTTTGGTTCTCATTTGTAAATGCTATAATTAAGCTTCTGCCCTAGCAAGGAATTTTCTAAGTGTTCAAAATCAGCAAGTTATAGAATACCTGTGCAGGAACGACAGCTTGCCTAATTTTGTCAACAGGTGTAGAAAATAATTACAAACTGCATGATGCTTTACAGGTTGTGCCGAATTTGCAAGCTAGCACCCACGGTCTCACAGGACACCTCTTCATGAGCCCCCTTTAAGGCTCAGCAAAACCTGAGTTAAACAGGTGATATGCTTTTATAATAATGCCAACCACTTATCCAATGCTTGCCACGTGCTGGCCTGTGGCGAAACATAATCCTCAGCCCACAGATAGGAACATGAAGGGCAGAAGGGCAGAGGTTCAGTGATTTGCCCACAGTCAGAGTCATAGAACTGGCCAGTGAGCTGGGTCCTTAGCTCTGTCTCACTAGTCTCTCTGACCTACATTTCAGAGCTCATTTTGGGGTGGGGGTAGGGGGCTGGGGTTTATCACAGAGGTAGAGTGCCACGCTAAGTATGCACAGGGCAGTGGGGTTAAAAAACAGAAAACACATATACATATACACTCGAGTATGCACAACAAAGAAAAAAAAAACCTTAATTTTATAGCCCTGCTTAGAGTCCAGAAGCAAAAGTACTGGGTGCAGTAACACCTCAAACTCATTTTTCCTGGGAACTTGCACCTCAGGAAGAACTCAAGAAATCTAACTGCAAGTGAGGGGGCACCCAACAAATATCACGTAGACACAAGTAAGTAAGTATGTATGTATATACACTACACACACACAATCAAGGGGAGGGAATCAAGAATGCCCGCAGCTCTCAGCTCTAAGGGAGTAAGCGTTTATTCTGGAGCCAAATATGAGGGATCATAAACAGGGAACAGGAATCAGGGGTGCCTCAAATCAAATGTTCCAACATGGTAATAACAATTCCATGGTGTTCTTATAGGAACAACAAAGCGATTTATCAGGATGTTCTAGAAATACATTGGTGGGGAACATCAAGTAGGTGGATTACAGCACATCGGGGAAGCCCTTGCTGTAGGCCTCAGACACCAACTGATAAAATTCTTAGCCTTTGGGTTGATGGAAGCTAGGGGTCCGTTTGCATATTCCCAAGTGGATTTTACCTGATAGAAAGATATTAGGTCAGACACTGAGGAGGGCAACAAATGGCTAAGGAGGAGACTAGAGACAGTCCACGAGAATCTGGCTACAGTCAGTAAAATTCCAGCACTCCACGATCACAGTTCTGGTCAGTCCATCATCCTGGCAGAACACTAAAGCACGTGCATCTTTTTTTGCTGAGCACTTCAGTTCACAAGAGGAAACATTACCCCAGCAGCAGGGGCATAACCCCCAAACACAACACCGCAACTCCAGCGCCTTACATTCGTCTAAGGGCACAATTTCGGGGGCCTTGAGTATCATCTTAGGGGGTGCTCGCCACCAACCCTGGGGCGGGAGGTCAGAAACTGGCCTCGCTTTACACAGGAAGAGGGTTAAACGCCTGACGCGGAGACCAGCGGAGGAGCAGGAGCCTGGGGCCCAGCTCGGGCAGAGCCCGAGAGAGGTGGCCGGCCCTGCGCCCGCGGCTCCTAACTGGGCCTTGCAGCCTGGCTCAGGCGCCGGGTTACTCACGTTGCACCAGCCGGTCCCCGGTGAAGGTGGCGGAGCAGCTGGTAACCAGCGCGCAGGGAACCCCGGCAGCCATCGCTGCGGCAGAGCGGGTTCCGCGCCGGCGCTGCTTCCGCCTTGGGCCACACCACTGCAGCGGGCGCGCGGGGGAGATGCTCCGGGCACGCGCGCTGGGCGGGGCCGCGCGCTCGGCAGCCGGGGCTCGGGCTGGTCCTCACACCCCTGTTCTGCTCCTCCAGTGGAGCGCGCCGGTCGCGCGCGCGCGCCGCGTTGCTATGGTGACGGGTGCCGGCACCATCTAGAAGCGCTCCGCAGGAGGCCATACCTCCGGAGCCAAGTGTCTTTTTGCCCGCCTCAGTCATGGCGCAGGCCCCGGAGGACAACGACCCCATTGGATCCATCCTAATCCAGGTGGGAAACAGGCCGGGCTGGAGGCCTCACGGATCTCCCCTCAAACCCCAAAACCTGTGATTCCAAGCACCGCCATTTATTCTCTCGGCCCTATAGCAGGAAACACCTACACTTTAGGGCATCATGCTCTGGGGTGCTGGGCGAGCAAGTGCCCTGCCGCTAGGCTGCATCACCAGTCTTCCTTTTACTTTGGGCCCAGATGGTCATTGACTGTCTTGGAGCACCCTCCACAATCCAGGCAGGCCTGGAACTTGTGATCCTCCTGCCTCAGCCTCCTGAGTAGCTGGGGTTATAAATCTGTACTAGCAGGCTGGGGTGCTCAAGGCACCACTTAAAAATATATTATGAAATGCTTAAAGTCCGTGGCTTGGGGGTATGGAGGAGAAACAGACTCAACATTAGGAGGTAGTGAGAAGTTCGAAGAGAAAGTGAGCTACGGGGCCGTGCTTCTTGCTTGGGAACACACACTCAAACTTTTTTTTTTTTTCTATTTATTTATTTATTAATTTATTTATTTCTTTTGATTTTTCGAATCAGAGTTTCTCTGTACACACACCCAAACTTTATTTATTTATTTATTTATTTTGGTTTTTCGAGTCAGAGTTTCTCTGTATAGCCCTGGCTGTCCTGGAACTCACTCTGTAGACCAGACTAACCTCGAACTCAGAAATCTGCCTGCCTCTACCTCCCAAGTGCTGGGATTAAAGGTGTGTGTTTCCAAAGATTTTTGTTGTTGTTGTTGTTGGTTTTTTCGAGACAGGGTTTCTCTGTATAGTCCTGGCTGTCCTGGAACTCACTTTGTAGACCAGGCTGGCCTCGAACTCAGAAATCCGCCTGCCTCTGCCTCCCAAGTGCTGGGATTAAAGGCGTGCGCCACCACGCCTGGCCCAAAGATATTTTTAAGATCACCTGGATTACAAAACAATATAAAAATGAAAACTTGGAGGAATATCTTATTTATAATCTAGGGAGAAAGCTCTTAAAGACTTGACTTCTCCGGTGTAATTCAGTTTGTAAAATCAGTGTAACACTGATTTTTCTGAGACAGCTAGGTTGTTGTTTTGTTTTGTTTTGTTTCATGTTTAGGTATGGTCCCTTTAAGATGTTCTCACTTTAAGAAGTTTACCATAATTTCTAACTCATATTTAACTCCTTTTGACAAAGGCTTGAGATAATTTCCTGAAAGCTTTAGAATACACATCCTAATACACCTTTTTCAAAACTCCAAAGTTCTCAAGCCCACTAGTTTCATAGACGTCCCTGTTATGAATTGGACCTAAGTCTTACCTTGTATCACGCTCAACAATTTCCCCTGTGGTGAATTTAGCCAAATAAAACACCAGCGAGGACAGTCCCCACCAATGTCCTCGCTGACTGACACCAACTGCAAGGTTATATATGAAGCTCTACAACAACCCTCACGTCAGTCAAGCTGGCTGTGAACCTGTGAGTCCCATGGAACCCTCACATTTTATTTGTGAGAAAGACTCATGGAAGTCAGATTAGCTACCCTTACGATTAGGATTAAAGTTGGCCAAGGAGAGAGGTGCATGGCATAGTCCAGGGGCCATCCCAGAAGAGGCATTGGGTATCACCTCCTTCCAGGCACAGTATGTGACATCATACAGAAGCTGGCCAACTAAAAGCACTTCCTGAGCTTTTTTCCAGTCAGAGCTGGGATGCTGCTCAAATTCATGTGGCCCTCGAGGCTGACTCTGTGAAGACTCCCCGTTCCTCCACATGTCACAACAGACACAGGGCGGCTCAAAACCCCACTGTAAATAAACTGTGTTTGTTGCTAGACTGTCTTGTGACTAAAGCATCCAGATACTTCTGTCAGGCAGGACATTCCAGAGGTTTAGAGCTCATCTCTTGAGTAGCAGAGGGCCAGACCTCTCTTTGAGTACAGTTAGGTTTTCCTCTACACAGAGCCCCCTTTTCATTGACACAAAACAACCAGAACACTAGTGGAGACGTCCCCCAGTCCTGGGATCAGGCAGTTCTTCCCCAGTGACCCGACTACAGGGGCAGTAGTTTTCCTGCTCCATCAAACCTGAAACATAGCTTAAAAAGAGAGAAAGGACTGTGGGGCTCAGTTTCACATCTTCCTGGAATAGTATAAAACAGTTGGTTAAAATCCTTTCATCTTCGGAGTGGGATCTAGATGTAGTGGCTAAGCTCAAACACCCAGCAGTGAAAGACAACTTCTGACATTGGATTGTAAAACTGGAATGGAAACGGTGTAACGTAGTCATCTCTACATTAGCCAGTGTGCTGCTTGTTTAGGAGGGAATTACATGAATTTTTTTGTGGGCAGACTCGAACATGTTTGCTTCCCTCACATAAGGCACCAAAATAATGATTCTATCCAAATCCACCTTGGTAAAAGTGAATTTTATTGGGATTGCCTCCAGGAGAGTAGGTAACCCCCCCCCCAACACTGAATCACCCCAGTCTCACCCCAGCATGAATAGCTTCCTTAAAGTTGCACAGATGGAGTTTGCTTCAGCCAACCTTCTGCACTGTGTGCACTGTGTGTCCTACCGCCTCTGAAGAACATGAGGTCACGTGCTGCTTTCGAAGGATTGCGTACAGGGAGGCGTAAGAGGGAGTGTCTGGAATCTCAGTCTCAGGACCGCCCCACCTCCACCTTTTATAAGGGAATAGCAACAGGCCAGGTCTGAGGATGCCTGTGAATAGCCACAGCTGCTCTTTAATGGCTGTGACACTTGGAGGCCAGCTTTCCACAGCAAAAGCTTTCTCCAGACACTGAGGAGAGCCAAGTGAGGGAAGAAAGCTATCTGATTGAATTCCTTACGCACAGTCTGCAGGATGGGGCACTATGGAAGCCCTCCCTAGTTTCCCGGCGAGTCTTGAGTTTTGGGACCAGCAGCATTGCTGTGCCCATGTGGATTGCACTTCTGTCTGGGCATTTGCTTATCTCCTCCAAATAGGCTACCAACAATCAAGTGTGGTAAATAGAAGGAGCACTCGGTTAGAAGCCAGAACACTCAGGTCTGCCCATAGCTTTGCTATTTGCACAGGTAACGACTACCTTTGAGATAGTCACTTCATCTCTAGACTTCAGTGCCTTTTCTACAGAATGCATCATTTGGATTGGGTCACTTCTGATGATAAGTTGACCCAGTTTCCCCAATGCTGCATGGATTCTTTTTTACTATAAAAATAGAGTTCCTTTATTTATTTGTTTATTTATTTATTTAGAAATATTTATTTATTTATATTAAAAGATTATTCATTTAGGCACACCAGAAGAGGGCATTGAATTTCCCCACAGATGGTTGTGAGCCATCATGTGGTTGCTGGGAATTGAACTCAGGACCTCTGGAAGAATAGTCAGTGCTCTTAACCACTGAGCCATCTCTCCAGCCCAGAGTTCCTTTATTTTTAATCTAGGCAAAAAGATTTCCATAAAGTAAGGGTGGGGGAAGAGATTGCAAAGCACAGATAATTTAAATCTCCATTTGACTCAGCCAGGTTCATTAGGCACTATTCTTTTAGACCACTGTTTCTCAAGGTGTGATGGCAGGACCGGCACCATTAGCACTGACTGAGACTTTAGAAGGGCATATCCCTGGGTCCCATCCCATACTCAGTGAATCAGAAACTCTGGGGCTAGTGCCCAGAAATCTGTCTTCACAGATCCCCTCAAAGAATTCAGAATCACCCTCAAATTTGACAGCTATCACTTTCAATTGCATTGCAAAATATAGGCTCTAAGATAATTTCAAAGAAAAAAATCACAGCAATCAAGCCAATGTAGAATTTACTGGGTCTCTCTCACACTATTCTAAGTGATTGTTGCATGTATTTTAATTAATTTGACCTTGCAACAAGGCTAGTCTTACTACTTTCATAGTTTGAAAGATAAATAAGCAAAGATAAGCATTGGAGGTAAGCCCATATATACAGAAAATGCCGCCTCAATTCTCATGCCCTTCACTCCACTGTTCCTGAGTGAATGGGGACTTCCCTGTGATTTCGTTTGTCCCTGGGCATTTAAATCCAGTGTACTAGGATGGCGATAACCGGCAAACGATTCATAATTATCTAACTCTATACTAATGGGCATGGAGTGTAAAACCGTTATTGATTTTTAAGATTGTTTCAAAAGATATAACTTTAAAATAGTCAACCTCAATTTTAATGTTGAGTTAAACTAGAGAAGAGTTACTGTCCAAAAGAAAAGAGAGTAGTTCCTGTGGACAGCCTTAGAGCAGTGTCCTCAGGTCATCTCAGTTAGAATTCCAGGACTTAGATGATGTCATCTCGTAAGTTTCCTCGTGGGTCTGTGCTGATTTTCATCCAATCTATGAGTGTTTACAGTGTGGCCTGTTAGAAACCTTTGCTTGCACTGCCTCGGCATAGACTCCCTGACACTGGGTTGGGTAACATGGCTAAGCTGATACTTTCATGGGCCACAAGCATCAAAGGGCTAACGATACAGCCCCTTTGCTGGATTAGCATTGGACTTTAAGGAAAGTACAGGCCGATCTCACACCACAGAGCTTATGGTACCTTTTAATAGAGGAAGCCAAAGGAGCTCATGTTCCATGATGTAACAGGGCAGTGTGGGCAGGGTCGGAGGACAGGGAGGGATGACGATGGCTTCCCTTGATTCTGCACAGAGGCCTAGGCATCCTTCAGCAGGCTCTGACAGGCAGGCATCTCTCATCAGCAGGCTCTGACTCTCTTTGGTATGCACATGTAAAGTGCTTGAATAGATCATGATCTGTTAGAAACTAGGCATTCATTTGTAAAATCGTATGGTTTGATTTTTATAGAAGGATTCCATGATAATCAAATTTTCAAAAATTAAAAACAAGTGCTTAGAGCTAGACTAACATTTCACATACATAGAAACCCCTTTCGATGAGTGGAACTGATCCTCAGATGGAGTTCTAGGCAGCTGTCAACTTGGCAGAGTCCAGTTACCTATGGAGTCTGACCTATGGGATGGCCTCCATCAGACTGGCCTGTAGGCAGGTCTAAGGTGTTTGGGGATTGCTGGCTGATGCAGGAGAGCCCAGCCCACTGTGCATGGTGGCACCCCTGGGCAGATGCCCCTGGGTTGTGTAAGGAAGCAGACTGAGCATGACCCTGGAGAACAGGACAGTAAACAGTTCCTCCATGGCTTCTGTTTCAAGTTGCAGCCCAGCTGGAGTTCTGACCTTGTGCTCCTGCCCTGGCCTGGCCCTCCTTGATGGACCGAGGGCAGTAAGATGAAGCACACCCTTTCCTCCACAAGTTGCTTTTGGTCATGGTGTTCTTCACAGCAGCAGAGGGCAAAGTAAGGCAGTTGGTACTTTGAGAGACGAGATCTGAAATACTTAGGTGCAAAGTTAGACTCACGTAGTACCTGGGTATTATATACTGCTGTACTCAAACTATCTGGGTAACTTGCCAGGAAAGCTGTTAGGTTTTTTTTTTTTTTCTAGAATAGTTGCAGTTGTCAGTATTCTGATAGGGGAACCAGAGAATAGCAGCTTCATAGAGTTCTTTTTAGCAACGTTCTGCAACTACAGCTTCTTTTGCTTTCAGGCCTATAATTGGGATTTGTGTTTGTTGTTTACAATTTTAGCTGAATCTTTCCTCAGCTGGTCAGATTAGTGAGGCGGAGTAGTGGGAGTCATTACAGAGCCAGTCTATGGGAGCCCTGCTCTGCTGGGAGCTCCGGGCTATCTCGTGGAGTCCTAACAAGCATATTAGGAGAGCATTAGGCCTCAGTCTGGAAAAGAAAGCCAAGTACAAACCTGTAACATAATTTGATAAAAGCAGTAACATCCATTGATCCTTAAGCAGGTCATGTGTATAGGTCTGTGCAAGTATATCTGAGTATATTTAGCATATGTTCCTGTAATGAAGGATACCTGGTCTTTTTCTTTACATTAGTTTTGGACATTATATTACAAAAGTCCAGCAGATGTATCTTAACATGGATCTTAACACGTAGCTTGGAAACATTGAAACTAATTGACAGCTTGGTACTTTGGCCGGCTGTCTTTCACCAGTCCCATGTGTGACTATAAGGCACATATAATACCAAAATGAACGAGGTCAAAAGGGATTCCAAGAGAGGAGGACAAATCAGCCAAGTTTGTGCTGAGCAGAGGTGAACAAAATGGAATTTTATGTTGCTAATGACTCTGTGATGTCTGGTCTCATGGATTGTTTTCAGGATTTACAGCAAATCTTTGCTGCATTACGTCTTTCAAGGGTTTCTATTAGTAATGACTCTGTCCCAGACTGTCAAAACAATAATCATTTCTAAGCAGAAAATGTAATGTTTTTGATGTTCATAAAGATAATGGGTGACCTGTAAAATTTCAATATGGGAGATTGGATGTAACTGAAGAAAATATAGAAACATAGAATTTAGCCTCATTTCCTGCCAGGTCTGGTGTAACATTTCCCATGGTGCTCGTCTCTAATGCAGTCACACAAACAGGGACTTCTAAAGAGGGGAGAACAAAATCACCTAGCAAGAACCAAAGGATGCTCTTGAGAGAGATGAAGCGAGCAACTCTGTTCAGCGATACAGTGAAGGAAGCATCAGCTAGTTACATACAGTGAGTCCTATATACAGTGGCTTTCAATGCATAGAGCAGAGGCTCCACAGCCTGTACAAAACACACCACACATTATTTCTGACTCGAATTCTGAAGTAGCTGTTTTCCAGGTGAGAACACTACGCCCGTAGGAGCCTCTGGACCTTTTCCAGGGTCGGGCAGGATTCCAGCTCACAGGCATCTGGCAGCCAAGCCTGTACCGCTTCATTTTTATGTCCATTATCTCATGTTCGTTTACTAATTCCAAAGAGTAGGGAAATGATTCTGTTCTGGCAAAGGAACTAGAGGAGGTGCTGAAATTTTGAATAACACGTGTGGAAATTGAATGCTTCGAGTTAATGCTAGGAGCTGTGTGCAGCTGCCATTGTTGAGTTCTTCCTATGCATCGGGCCTGTTGCATATTCTCTCACAACTCTATGAAGGAGTGTTGTTGTCCACACAAGGGGAGGATGGAGGAAAACTAAAACCTTTGGTACCCTGCTGAATAATTCAATTCAGTTTCACCCCCTCACACGGCTGCAAGACATCGCAGAAAGGTCCAAGGAGCTGCAAGTGGAAACAGTCAGTTTACTCCTAAGAGGAACCAAAATGTATGCACCCAAAGGACTCTCCCTTTGAACTGCCCATTACACTGCACACAGGAGATGCTAAGTCAGGTTGCAGCCCTGATTTGGACAAAAGAATCAGAACACACAGCTCTTCATCATTGGTCCCTACAGGCAAGCAGGGAGTGTGTTTGGGTATCAGTCTGTGAGCCCTGGAGGTTCTGTGTAACGATTTGAGCAGAGTAGAAATAATTTAATGTGTCTGCCAGACTTTAATGCCCATCAGTGAAAAGATGCAAATTCTGCCTCTTGAATATGGCCCTTGGTTCCATGGGAACATCCCCAAGTAAGCAATATCATAGGCTGGGCCAATGTGAGTCCAGTTACCCTACCAGAGCACAGGTAGACATTTCAAAGTGCCTTTAGCAACCCAGTCTGCAGATTGCTGTTGATGTGTCTGCTGCTGAAACAGGTGTCTAGGTAATGCATCAGCCTAACAAAGTGTTTTCCTTGTGGCAGCAGCCCATGCAATAATCAGTGCCATCTGCATTTATCTGGTTTGGTTTCTAACATGCACGCAGCGAGTCAGCGCTTCCTTGTGTCACAGTGCCCATTTGATCCTAAGGGTGCCAGACAGAAACGTGCTCACCATTTCTAAGGAAAGCACCCACTGGAGGAGGGGCACATTAAAGCAATGGCGTATGCTGCTTTCTTTTCCTCACTAAGCAAAAACAAAATCCAAGGCACATTGACATAGCTGCTTCCTCAGCGCACGGTGTGGCAGAACCAGTCTGAAGGGAGAGCCACCTGGCCTGTGGGCGCATTTGTTGTACCTTTGAAAGGTACACTTTCTCAAGAGCCCTTTGTTGCTGGAAGTTCCCCGTGTTTTGTTTGTTTGTTTGTTTTGAACCTTAACTGGTCTGTAGAGATCAGCATCTGGCTCAGACTTGTTGTCTCCGTTCATCACACTAAACAAATGCTACGGAAACCTTGTTCAAACTCTGAGGCAATAATCTCTCTTTCTTTCTTTCTTTTTTTTTTTTTTTTGTTTGTTTGTTTGTTTGTTTTTTCAAGACAGGGTTTCTCTGTATAGCTCTGGCTGTCCTGGCACTCACTCTGTAGGCCAGGCTGGCCTCGAACTCAGAAGTCCTCCTGCCTCTACCTCCCAAGTGCTGGGATTAAAGGCGTGCGCCACCATCGCCCGGCTAGCAATAATCTTCTTAATTCAGACTGTCCTAAAGCCACAGAAGCAGCCCTTTTTAATGACTGCCATAAAGCCATGTGTGTCTAGCAACCCAAGCCCACTGTAGGCCTGTTCAGTCAGTAACTGCAGGGCTGGGGGTGTGACTCAGCTGCTCGAGTGCTTGCCTCGCCCTGGATTCAATCTCCAGCACCGAGTAAAAGCCAGCGTGTGTGCACACCTGTGATTCCAGTTTCTGAGGGTGGAGATAGAGGTATAAGGAGGTTCAAGGTCATCCATGGCTTCTTAGTGAAAAATCCAAGGCTAGCCCAGACTGGGTAAAAGCATGTCTCGAAAACCAACAACAAAACCTAGCAACAGGTAGACTATGTGTGTGTGTGTGTGTGTGTGTGTGTGTGTGTGTGTAAATACACACATACATACATATAAACTTTTTACATTCAGGTTCACGAGGACCTTCATCAGTTAAAGGAAAAATTAATAAAATTCTCAGCTGAGGAAACAAGAGACCCTCTAGACATTCAAAATCTTGAGACAGCAATCCAAAGGACTGAGCTGGGGTTAAAGGTAAGTAAAGCCTTGGACAGTAAGTAAAACACTGAGAAGAGGGCAGGGGTTGGTGGCTCACATAGGTCCCTATGCAGTTGGTTAGCAGAGCTTGGCTTAGGGTGGCCATCAGAGGTTTCCTCAGACTGCTGCTTGAAACTCAAGTAGCAAAAAGACCTTATTCCATGTTGGCATTGTGTGTCAGATGTCCTTAGCCACGCCCTTTCCTGACTGTGGTACGAAGTTTCAGTTGTGTTGAGGGCTACAGGTCAATGAAGCTTTGATGCTCAATTGTTCGTTATAATTTGGGGACATTTGAAGTAATTTGGTCTTCTGATGCCTAATGCTACCTTAGGCATGCAATAACATTGTGTTTGTGCATTTAGGGTGGGGGGGGGCTTAAGTACACAATTCAAAGTATTGACCTAATGAAATGAAGTAAATTAGCTAAGTATCTTTTTTTTTTTTTTTTTTTTTTTTGAGACAGGGTTTCTCTGTGTAGCCATGGCTGTCCTGGAACTCACTTTGTAGCCCAGGCTGGCCTCTAACTTAGAAATCCGTATCTTACATCACCACAATGGCCTAAGCTTTAACTTTTCTGTAACAGATTCACATCAACAAGTATCTGGGTGTTGTAAACCAGGAGGTGTTGATGGCTCCTGTGAAGAAAAGCTTGGACTCCCCTATCACTTCCAAATGGTAAGTAAAGCAGTCACCTTAGAGCCCAAAGTCAGTAATACTGAGAACCTTCATCTCTTAGGCAAAATTGCTTGAAGTTAGCATCACAATTTGGGATTCAGGGACACCTGCTTGCAGGCTACTTTCAGGCCTACTGCTTGCCAGCAGGGCTGTTGTTTGGGGTCTTAGATTGTGTTGTGTTTTGGTGAGAAATAGTTAAAATTCTCCAAGGTAACATTTCAGTGAAAATGGGTTGGGTTTTACAGTGTTTCAATCACGTGATACTTCATTTACAGCCCTGTAATTCCATATGACTAAAGTAATTTGGGGACTGGAGAGATGGGTCAGAAGCTAAGAGTGCATACTGCCCTTCCAGGGGACCTGGGTTCAGTCTCTGGCATCCACAGTGGTTCGGATCTTCCTGTGACCCCAGCTCCAGGAGACTTGATACCCTCTTCTGGCCTCTGCAGGCACACCTCTGTCTCCTAATACACACAGTGTATAGAATGCATGCCTGTGCCTGCACTCACATACATACAGGTACTCGTATAATCCATACAAACACATACATATAAAATAAATCTTAAAAGTAATTTTGGTATCCGCAGTAAGCAAGAGAAACCCCCATTATGTAATATACACGAAGAGAGGATTGGCTGAATTCAAACTGAATTGAAAAGAAGTGCCCTTGCCTGGTCGTGGGCCTCCTCCTAAGGGAATATAGATTATGCTTGGTAGTCGGTCTTAAATCCTTGTGACTCTTCTTTGTGCTTTGCGTATGGACCGGACACACGTGACCAATGGTTAGCAGTAGAGCGAGTGTTGTGAACTGCAAGGTAACGTGGAACGGTGTGGACAGAGCCAAGTCTCAGTGCTGAGCAGTGACATTGATATGGCCCTTTCCATGTCCCTCTCCATGGAGTTGGTGGCACGGGTATCTATCACCTTTTGTAGAGGCGACCCTGCCCTGTCCTCCACATTTCCCCAGCCTGTGTCCATTAGCACCAGTCCTTTCAGACTACTCCATCTTCACCAATTTCATCCTCACCACCGAGGTGGTGATTACTACTGTTTGATAACAGATTATCCAAAGTTAATGTCTCAGGCTACCAAAGCTTATTACCTCATGGTTTGTTGTCAGGAATATAGATAGGCACAGCCTTGCTAAGGGCCTCTGCCACAGGGTCACTCATAAGCTAAGTGCTGACTGGAACAGTCCCCTTTAAGACTTGTCACGGCACTGGGAAGGCAGCCTCAGGAGAGATGGGTAAGGTTCTACTTCCACCCCCAGGCGCACAACCTCCATTTGCCTTCTGGGCCCCTCATTGATGTATAACCACAGGGCTCTCATCCTGAGGAATTAGAGAAAATCCATTCCATCTGGGAGCTTCTGAAAGCAGAATGGGCCTGGGGCTGGCCAAATGGTGAACAACATGGTACAGGAATATGTTGTCACCATCAGAATGGCTTCAGTGACAGTGATCCTCCTGCTTCAGACCCCCTAGTATTGGATTTCATATCTGACTTCACCCATAATTCTTTGCTGTAACAATATACTGACACTCCACCATAATACACTTATGACTGGGTGTTTGAATCTAAAACCTCATTCTCCTTTTTGTCTTGAGGGAGAATGTCGTATCAACCCATATCTAATTCATATTATGGAGGCTTAGAGGAACTTGTACACTGGGATAGCACTGTGGCCGGTGCTCTGTGGGATTTAAAAGAATCTACATTTGGAGCAAAGACACTAACTTGGTGACAATCACAGTGCGTGACAGCACCTGGTTAAACGGAGACTAAAGTATAGCCGGTTGGCGTGTGCAGAGGTTACTTGGGGCTACTGTAGAGAGTTCGGGGGCAAAGTAGTTCATGGACTCAGGCCTACTGAAAGGAAAAGGGAGCCCTTTTCTGGGGAGAATAATATAGCACAAATAAAAGCCACATAGAGAGTGACCACTGAGGGTCTGTTCAGCAGGGAGGCATATCAGCATGCTGGGGGGGAGAGTGGGGAGGGGGGAGGGGGAGGGAGGGTGGGTAGGGAGAGCGGGGGTTGGGGGACAGACTAGGCAAGAGTAAAATCTAAACTCATTTTCCTAGAAATGGGGAAGCACTGATGGTTTTCATGTCAGTTTGTGACTTAGTGGCAGTAGTTCTTTGTAGAGATGACTCTGGAAACAACGCTTTAGACAATGGTTGAGCCAGTATAAGAGATGACTCTGGAAACAACGCTTTAGACAATGGTTGAGCCAGTATAAGAGATTACTCTGGAAACAACGCTTTAGACAATGGTTGAGCCAGTATAGCGAGATCAGCAGCTGGGTCAGCAGCAGTTGCCCACAGTCATCCGATGGCTTCTCTGTCTCTAGTTCATGTAGCAAGCATGTACTGCGCGGCTGCTGTTCGCCAAGCGTGCTTTAGATATGGGAGCTATGTCCATTAGCCACAGACCTTGTCCTTGCAACACAGCTTCTCATCTGAGAAGCTTAGACCCAAACCTTGGAAGGGAGAGTGAGAGCAAAACTTACATTGGAAGCATCTGGGCAGCTGACTGTGGAAAGGGCTTGGAAAGAACAGAGCCAGCAACAGGGCACACGTGTGTGCTTAGTGCCAAAGCTTCACAAAGCACCTTGATGTGTGTTGCCTTGAAGTCAGCCCTCTGATCGATCACACAGGGTAGGTCGTTATCCCCAGTTTATAGACAATGATCTAAGGCTGAGTAAGTTGCAACAGATCACATGGCCAAAGATTCTACAGAGACTCTCAGAGAACCCAATCTTCTGACTCTAATGCTATTGAAAGATTGTGTAATGATGTTTGCAGTGTGTTCAGTCTGTTTACATTCTTAAAAGAAATCCTTGTAAATCTGATGAAAATTAAAAAACAAACAAACAAACAAACAAACGAATGAATTACACAAGTCAATGAGATAAAATATACCAGCCCATACTGATGAAACCTTAGTTGTCAGACATTTTTAACCTTTTTAAAAATATATACATTTTAAAAACATTTATTTGTGTATGTGAGTGTGTGCGTATGTGAGTGTGTGTGCATGTGTCCGACACCATATGTGGAAGTCTGAGGACAACTTGAAGGACTCACTTCTCACCTTTCAATGTGTAAATTGTGGGAATCAAATTTAGGTCACCAGGCTTGGTGACAAGTACCTTTACCCGTCGAGCCATCTTTGAAGCTCTCATTTGTACTCTTAATTTTTAAGTTTAGGACTGTCACTCTTAACTGGGTTAAATTATGACTGGCAGATTGAAGCAAGGAATCCATAGAGAAGAATAAGGAAGGGTTTTTGGAGAAGAAAATATACAGAGTCACTCCTAGGCTATTGAGCTTTAGTGTGAAGTCACAACAGACAGTGGGAGGCCAGCCCAGGTGACAGCCAGGCCAGCAGTAGGCAGACTAAATGTGTGCCAAGGCATCAAACAAATCTGACAGGACATCTGACAGTCTCAGAATGGAGGGCGTGGCTCTCAGAGCTGCTTCTCTGTCCCTTGTCTCAGATGAAAGGGTGGGAGTTGTTTGAGAGCCGAAAAGAGCTAACTAGTAACAAATGGAATAAAACAACATTTCTGGAGAGATGCCTCTTATCTGGTCCTCCTCTCTTGCTAAGGCTTGTCCCTTAGTAGGGTCTAGAAGAGTGGAAGAAGATATGGACCAGGGCATGGGGTTGGCATCCACATGTGGTCCTTGGATGTTCTCTTTTGCCTTCTGTACAATTGTATAATCATTTGTGTTCCTCTCAGGAAGGTAGCAAGCCTACCAGGTCTCTAGGATCGCTACAGGAGAGCATCCCATGGGTGTATGGTACTGAAGTTGGATGTAGCTCGAGACATAATGAGATAGGTCAAAGTCAAAGCTAGAAAAATACTCAGAATAGTTCTTTAAGGAATTCTGGGCTTTGCAGCCTGCTTTGTGTGTCATCTTCGGCAGACCACACTAGACTTGGAACCAAGTCTGTTCATGACAGTCTCTTGGGTCAAGTGATTATCTACCTGAGAGCAAAGGAGCTGTGACAAGCATATTAAGTAGCTGTGCTGGTTAGTTGTTATAGTTGTCCTGACACAGCCTTGAACTGCCTGGGAGGAGCGAGTCTCAACTGAGACACTGACAGAATCAGACTGGCTCTGCTCATGTCTGTGGGGAAGTGTCTCAGTTGCTGATTGACGAGGGAGGGCCTGGCCCACTGTGCGTGATGGCCACCCCTGGGTACATGCTCCCAGGTTTCATAAGGAAAGTGGCTGAGCAAGATTCAGAGGGAGGATGCTAGCTGGTACAGTGTTCCTTCACGGTCTCTGCTTTCAGTTCTACCAGGTTCTACCCTGAATTTCCTCAGTGAGGGCTTCTTACCTGAAAGATACCCTTTCCTCCCCTAAGTTACTTTATCACAGCACCACAAAAGCAAACTTGGACAGTTGTACACAGTCATTCCTGATTTGTTTTCTTATGTAAATATAATTCTTATGCCTTTCTTATACATACTGCTGTCATCTTACCTACTGCCTGGTCATGGTTCTCAAACAGGTTTGTGATTCTCTGTGATTGACTCCCAGTCAGAGGTGGGAGATGCCAGAGCCTGGTGTCTCTAACACAGGCATTTGTGCTCGAAGTCCCTAGGCGGAGCATGCACTCATTTGGTTGCCTGGATGGGCAGCCTCTGAATGATGAAGAGCCTGGTCCTAAGTTTGCTGTTGCCTGTAGCTATGAAAGGCCAACGAAAACCTCAAAACCGGGGCTAGGACCTTGTGGTCAGACTGGGAGGAGTCCCCAGTATCTCTTAAACCTAAGGCTGCAGCAGGTGTCGGGGGTGGGGGGTGTCATGGAGTCTCTCTGAGAGTGGGCCAAACAGCAAGCACTGAGGCCTCGATGTTCCTTTGCCAGAGAAGCACAGCTCCTGTGAGCCGCCCTAGCTGAGGCGTGTGAGGTTTTCCTCTCCCTGAGACTCCAGAGAAGAGGGAAGAGTGCATCGTGAACTGAGCGCCCCTGAAAGTGATCTAGGTCAATCACACCACAGTTGTCCCCTCCTCATACCGCATGACCTCCAGCATTGTCAGTGCTTTCACAACACTTGACAGGTTGAAATGGACTTCCTTTAAGGTTGTCTTCATGATCCTGTGAGCTGTGTATACATACATGTGTACTGTATGCACATGTGTGTGTACAAAAGTCAGAAGAAGACTTCAGGTGTCCTGTTCTGCCACTCTCTGCCTTGCTCCCTTGAAAGAGTCTCACACTAACGCTGGAGCTAGGCAGGCAGCCAGCGAGCTTCAGTGATCCTCCTGTCTCTGCCCTCAGCAGCTTTGGGCATCAAGCTTGTGCATCAAGCACCCTCACCCATTGAGACATCTCCCCAGTCCCAAGGACTTTCTTTAGGTATAAAAAAATCTGGTATTTTCTCTTTCTTTAAATCCATAAGGTTGATATTTTCCCCATGAAGAAACTGACGTGTGAATCGCAGAGGTGGCCAGTGGCGAGGCCTATACTGCTGGCCAGATGGAATGGCCGCCGTCTGGGATTCTCCTTTGACTCCATAGCTTGCTTTTCATAAATGTGGTTTTCTTTGTCAGCGACTAGTACTCGAGGGGGAATCTGGTGGTGGAGTAGTGCAAATGGCCAGAAGCTACACAAAGTCATCAGTGGGGCTGGCAAGGGCAAGGCTTTCTAGAGATAAGGACATTATCAGAAGTAGCCATTTTAGTCTGAGCAGTCTGAACTGCCCTGTATGAGCCACTCTGGTTCTGTGCTGTCTGACTTCCTGCTCACACTGCTCTTAGTGGCCGTGCACCACTCATGACACTACAGAGTGACTGCCATCTGGACCAGCAGCCTTTGCCTTACACTCGATTGTGCTTGTGTTTGAGTGGGGTGGGGGTGGGGGTGGGGAAGTAAACAAGAAAACAAGTGAGAAGCAGGGAAGTCCAGGGCAGCAGAAAAAGGGGGCAGGCAATCTCTCCATGCTGAGTGCAGTGAGGAAGGTTTGCTGTCACTCATTGTCATTCATGAGCAAAGCATCTTGGGTCCAGGATGCAAGTCTCAGAACTACAGCTTTGAGTCTCAGGTTTTTCCTGGTCCCTGCACCCTACCCCAGTGTGTGTGTGTGTGTGTGTGTGTGTGTGTGTGTGTGCATGCGCACCTGTGACATATACGTAGGAGAAAGAGTGAGTATTGATACTTGCCAGTCTACATGAAGGCAACTTGGATGTTTAATAAATAGTATTAGACTGAGTCATAATGTCATAAATACAATTTCTGACAATCCACCATGAGAGACAGCCTCAGAGAGTGGGGCAGAGGTTAGCTGAGAGGGAGAAAGAAACTTGAAGGCAGCTGGGGCTGTAGGATGTGAGGGACATGGCGGAGACTGCCTGTTCTCTGCCTCAGGAGCGTCTGTCTGGCACCATTCTCCTTTCAAGTTCTCCTTTGGGTTTTTTTTTTTTTTTTTTTTTTTGATACAGATCTCAGTCTCAAAGAGTTTTGATTTGGCTTTTGAGCTTTGGTCTGCAAAGCTTTGTGATCTGCATCTTCGTTTCTCCTTCAGTTTGGGACCTGGTTTTTCCCAGCTTGATATGTATTTTCCATTTTTTGAAGACTTTAACCCACTTTCTCCTCACTTGCCTGGTTTGTGAAAACAGGCACCAACTGATTCGGAGTCTAGTCCTTCCCCCATGGGAAGGCGTTCTTTCTCTCTTGCAAGACTTTCCCTTTGTCTTTACGTCATTTGAATTTGATATGCCTAACTATAATTTAGGGTCTTTTTCCAGGCCGGTATTCTCTGAGATTCCTGGAGCTGTCATTAATTCCAGAAACGTCTCAGCTGTTATTACTCGCTGTTCTGTCCCTTTGTCCTCTAACAGCATTGTCATTGTGTGGACACTGCACCCTGTGTGGGTGTCCCACAGTTCTTGGGTATTCTGCTATGCTTTGTGTACCCTTTCTCACCTCTGCACTTCGGCAAGTTTGCCTATGTGTAACCTGTCGGAGGCATTTGTTTCTTACATTGTATATGAGTGCGGCATTTTGTTTGATTCCATCTGAGGTTGTTAGGAGACGCACATCTATTCTGACACGTGTCTTCTCCACGAAGGTCCTCAGCATATTAATCATAGCTATTTTCTATTCCAGGCTGGATAATTCCAAATATCCGTCACCAGGGAGTCAGTTTCTGGATCTTAGCATGTCACTCTGAACTATTTTTCTTGCCTTTATGTACCTCTGTGTTCTTAATGGATGTGAAGTGTCGCAGTGGGGACAGGCTACCTAGACCTTTCCTTCGAGGGCTACTGTGGCTAGAAATCACACAGTGTTTACTGTTTTTTGTGACTTTAGTCCTCTGCACGTTCACTTTCCTCCTGCATCTGTCTCCATGTGTCTCTGGGTTTCCTCAGAAACTCCATTTTAGAGCCTGCCCCCTGCAGCCCTTTTATCTACAATCCTCCTGTGCCCAGGGTTCAGTGGCTGTCCGTGTAAGTGCACCGGAAGTTGTCTGTGTTCCTATAGGCAGGTCTTTGGTGAGGTTTGTGTCCTGGGGCTGTGGCCTTTGTAAGTTTTCCTCAGCACTGTCTGCTTTTACCTTAGGTGAGATAGGAGAGGGGGACCAGCCTAGGATCTACAGTTCTCCAGGTCATATTAAACCTTTGGTGAAATACTCTTCCTCGAGAGCTGAGAGCTGGGTTTCCCTTCCCTTCCCTTCCCTTCCCTTCCCTTCCCTTCCCTTC
>NC_034599.1:58482204-58493576 GCF_900095145.1 Mus pahari | reverse complement strand
TTCCCTTCCCTTCCCTTCCCTTCCCTTCCCTTCCCTTCCCTTCTCTTCCCTTCTCTCCCCTTCTCTCCCCCTCTCCCCTCTCTCTTTCTCTCTTTCTTTTTTTTTTGAATGACCCCAGTCAATTTTGAGACTGAAGACAGGTCGACCAAAATACCTGAGCCTACTTCCTCGTCCAAGCCCAGAGAGCTGGCTTTCAGTATTAATAAGTGAGCAAGGATCAGACCTACGAGTACTTCAGAAGCTGTGTTAAAAGTGAGCTTTGGGTTTCTGAGGCTCTGCTCCTCAAGCCCCTGCCCTCCCTGTGGCTGCAGGTGCTGTATCTATCCCCAGGCTCTGGAGCCCTCCGAGTCAGGAGGCTTTGAATCCTTGAATCTTGCTTTTTCCAAGGCAGCTCTTAGCCCAGTGATTGCAGTCCTCTGGTGGGTTCAGGAAGTGGTGTTTTGTTTGCTTTTTGCTTATTGTAAGAAAGGAGATGACCACATTCAATGTCTTTAATGTGTTAGAGAAAAATTCAGAAGTCTTAAGTTGCTCCTTAATGATAATTATACAAAAGTGGGCATCATAGTGAAAGCAAGATATTAAGTTGTGTTGGTGGCTGGATTTTATCGATGTCGTGTTATAGAAATTGAACCTGCATTTACATGTAAAAAGTTAAGTTTAGTATGAGGCATATCTACTCATTCTTACAATTTTACTTTGTTTTACATTGCTCTGCTGCAACCCACTGCTTAGCAAAGGAGAGCTTTCACCAGCTCTGCTATTAATCTTTACAGCTCTTAACACAGCAGAAGTTTAAAGAAAATACTTACCATGGGCTAGCCTATCATTTGATTTTATTAAACAAAATAGAGCACTGCGTGTTTTTCTCACCAAGGTCGGCCTTTAGTGTAACCGCAGAGCCAGAGCTGGCACTTTTCACTCCTGCTCTAGGGAGGGGCTTCATCACACTAAGAGTTCTGTGCGCAGTCAAGCAGCTGTGGCTTTGCAGCGGCAGCCCTGCTGAAGATGGCTGTGGTCCTCCGCATCCCCAGCAGCACATTTCTAATAGAAGGCAGTCTACGTACCAAGCGTTGCTTTGCATTATGATTTGAGAGGCCTTTGGCCAGTGCAGGAGATTTTAACCCCTCTTTCTGTTTACTTACTTAGGTCGATTCCAACTGTAATTGACCAGAAATCCTTTATTTTCCCCATGGATTCTGATCTTTGGCGACCTCAAAAACATCGTGGTTCATTGCGACTCGGCCTTAGAAGAGCAAAGGTAGGAGCCCAATGAGCCAGGCAATGGAGTAACTGCCGGGAGCCTCATGGGCCCCAGGAGGATGGGAGGGCAGACCATGAGGCTTCTTTGAGGATAATGAAAATAACTCAGTGTTATATAGTGTACAACTCTGTAAATGCACTAAATACTACAGTGTATACACATTCAAAAGGGAGCCTGCTGATATATAAGTTGTATCCCAAGAAAACTGATATTTTTTTTAAAGGTGACATTTAATTTCTAGTATTTTTGATGGGGAGATGGACAGAAAAGGGTTTATTCAGATCACACTTCCATATTGCTGTTCCTCACAAAGGAAGTCAGGATAGGAACTCACACAGGGAAGGAACCTAGGATAGGAGCTGATGCAGAGGCCATGGAGGGGGCTGCTCACTGGTTTGCTCCACGAGGCTCATTCAACCTGCTTTCTTATAGAACCCAGGACCACCAGCCCAGAGATGGCCTCACTCACAATGGATTGAACCCTCCCTTACTGATCACTAATTAAGAAAATGCCATACAGACCTACCTACAACATGTTTTTTAAAAAAATGACAAAATAAACTAAAATAAAGCAAAAACCATAATTTTGAAGTTGGACAAGGCAACCTAACACAGGGAAAAGTCTCAAGATCAGGCACAAGAATCAGAGACCCACACATTCTCACATTCAGGAATCCCACAAGATAAAAGCTACTATATGTATACACACACACACACACACACACACACACACAGTTCCTGGTATAGACCCATCTAGGCCCTGTGCTTGCTGCTTCAGTGTCTGTGAGAAACTGTTAATTTTATATAAGAGTAAATATTTACATCGTATTTTAAATTAGGTAATATGCATATTGTGGCCTGTTTCTATAACTTGATGTTACTGTTTTGGATGTATCTATAACATAGAAGTAAAGTCAGTCAAAGCACCTATTTTTCCCAGGGTTCAGAAGGAACGTTCCCTGCTGCCTGGGGCAGTCTCAAGGGTCTTACATACAGAACCTCAGCATCTATAGATCAAGATTCTTTGACTTCTTCATTTCCTCTAGCTGTCTGCTGAGTAGGAATGGAGAGAGAAGTCCTCTTGTTTTGTTCACTATCTTAGTGGAAATGCTTGGAGTTTCTTTCCATTTGACATGTTGCTTGTAGGCATGCTGCAAATGACATTTATTTTGTTGTGATATGTTGCCTGCATCTCTATTTACCACAAGGGGATGGTGGACTTTCTCCAAGGCCTTTTCTGCATCTAATGAGGTGATTGTTTCTGGCCTTTCACCTGTTTATGTGGCAGGTTATGTTTATCGATTTGTGTATGTTGAACCCTCCTCCTGTATCTCTTGGATGAATCCAACTGGACCACGGTGAATAATCTTGTTGATATGATTATTTTTGATGTGCTATTGAATTAAGTTTATAAATATTTCATTGAAAAGTTTTGCATTTGTGTTCCTCAAAGATTTTGGTCTAGAATTTTTTTCCCTTTCCTTTTTTTTCTTCTTTGTTTGGCTTTGGTATCAGGGTAATACTCATTAGGTAGAAGAAATCTGGTGATGTTCCTTACTTTTCTGTTTTGCAAAATAGTATGAAGAGTATTGATTTTATGAAGGTCTAGTAGAATCTTGCACTGAATTTATCTGGCTCTGGGCTTCTTTTAATTGGGAGATTTTAAACTGCTGCTTCTATTTCATTGGGTGTTATGGATTTATTTAAATATATAATTTCTTGACTTATGTTTCTTTGCATTTTCAGTTTGGTGGAGTATAAATTTTTAAAGAGCTCATGAAGTCTTCTCTGACTTTGCCTTCATGGAGTATTTGTTATTGTTGCTGTTACTGCTTTTATTTTTTAGTTTGATTCTGGTTCCTTCTTTGTGTTAGTCAGTTCAGCCTTATCCAAAGGAATACCACAAACTGACCCAAAAGAAGTCTCTTACAGTTATGAATGCTACAAAGCTCAGTCAAGATGCTGGCAGATTGGGTATGTTGTGAGGGCCCATTTCCTAGTTTGGCACTACATTCCTGAGGGTTCCACCCTTGTAATCTACTCACCTGCCTTGTCTTGCCTCCTAAGAGCATCACAGCAGGTTGGCTAGATCAACATACGCCGAGAGGGGTAGGAACATACAGTACATATTGACTACCCCAAAGTAATCATAAGTCATCTTCCTTGGGTACCAGATTTTCATGATTTTGGAACTATTACATGTTTAATCTTCAGGACAATCCTAAAAGGATGTGTTGTTATTATCTTTGCTTTATTTGGAAAGAGACTAAGGTATACAATGGGAGAACACAGCTTGTGCATATCTGAGTTGGTACTGTGAACCTACAATGCAGGGCCACAACTCTGTGTCTGTATCCACTATGATATCCTTTGTATGACAGCTGTTTGGGTTCAAATGTCCATATCATAAAAGTTATCATTTACACAAAGATACACAGCTGCCATGGGGGAAGGAAGGACATAGCCGCCATGGGGAAGGAACCCTTTTTATAGGACACAGCCACCATGGGGAAGGGACCCTTTTTATAGGACACAGCCGCCATGAAGAAGAAACCCCTTTTAAAAGTGCCTACACTGCTTAGCAGTTTTCTGTGCTCACACCACAGTAATTAGCTAGTGACCTGCATGACTTTTTTTTAATGTTTATCATTCTTTTAGATAATGAGCTTAATGAGTATAAGAGTCTATGCTAGTTTGTTCTTGGCTATCCCATGCCAGGGACTCTCAGTAAATACTTATTGTAGGAGTAAATGAGAGCAGCACGGAGACTACCCAAGGTGAGCTCATGCCCATTCCCAGGTGAAGCAGCCTTGTGGCAACTGCACATGCACAGGGCAGCCCACTCATGCCTTGGTCATGGCACTTGCTACATTAGACTCCTTCAGACACTGTGGATGCTTACCAAGGATTTTTAAGGGCATGTTGGAATGAGGAAGATAGATCAGGTCTTTGCTGCCACAAAGAACTTACAGTTGAGTTGGAGGAGACAAACCATCAGTAAGAGAACAGCAGTCAACAATAAATCCCTGGTGAATAAGAGGCAGTACACATAGTAAGGGAGTGCATACTTCATTCTCCTTACTGTTCCATAGCCGCTGCTTCCGTTACACTTCGAGGTTTTCATTTGTTTGTTTGTCTTGGTGTGTGTGTGTGTGTGTGTATGTTCTGTTAAGAAATCTAGATGGTTCACGAGACCAGAGACAGGAGATCTCAACTCATAAAAGCAATGAAAGTCCCTGAGATCGAGAGAGACCATTGTAAAATGTATAGTTGTTATTGTTATTCCATAAGAAAGTTAAAGTTTGGTCAGAAGTTTATTTTTCCTCCGAGTTTTGAGCGCTAGTAAAGGAGCATGAGGAGAGACAGGAAGTGTGTGAGGAGAGACAGGAAGTGTGAGTGCTGACTGCTGAGAGCACCTCTGTGTTTCCTGGTTCTTGGCACTAGGGAAGCTCTGCTGAGAGAGGCCTGACTACCTGGACAGGTTTTATCGCTAAACATTGATGACACCTGCTTTAAAATGCATATCTGCACTGCCTGGTGGCACATGCCTTTAATCCCAGCAAAGATGCTAAGCCTTGTGGTACAAGCCTTTGGTCGGGTGGGGTGGGGGGTGGCAAGGCAAGTGGATCTTTGAATTCAGGTCCAGCCTGATCTACACAGAGAGTTTCAAGACAGCCAGGACGGCATGGAATGACCCTGTTTCAATCAAGAAAGAAGAAAGAAGGAGTAGGAAGAGGAGGAGAAAATGGAAGAAGAAGAGGAGGAAGAGGAGGAGGAGGAGACAAAGGAAAAAGAGGAGGAGGAAGAGGAAGCATCATTACTGACAAAAATGATAGCTCAGAGTCTGCCCTGGGGAGTTCTGGGAAGCCACAGGCACCTGCTTGGTGGAAAGGCCTGTGCTGTTGAGTAGTTGTAGAATTCAACTGGGCAATCGCTGCCTTTGATCACTAACTTCCACCTTTGAAAGTAGGCAAACTCCAGCTGCTATTTTATACATTCTCTCCCCAAAGTGTTTTTGGAATTTGATTTTTTTGTCACACAGCTAGGATGACAATTAGGAGTTGCTCAACTGTAATTAAGGATCACAACTAAGAATTGTTTCTTAAGCTTTTAAAAATATGAACATCTTAAGCTTTATGCCATAATTGACAGTTTGGAAAAAAAAGAAAAAAAGAAAGTTTGTATTGGTCTTCCCCTCTTTGAAGCACAGAAGCAATGATGAATATGATTGAGTACAACTGGAACCTGAAGTCTTATTTGTGATCCCAGCATTTCCTGTTGCTGTGGCAAAATACCAGACAGAAGCACTGTGAGGAAGGAAGGGCCTGTTTCACCATCTGAAGGACAGCCCATCTTGGGGGAACAGCATGGCAGCCGGTGCAGGGTCACGTGTGTGCAGGGAAGCCGAGAGCGGAGTGAGGCCGCTCAGCTAGTCTGCTTTGTATTCAGTCTGAGATCTCAACCCACAGGATGCTGCCACCTCTGTCAGAGTGGGTCTTCCCCCTCCCGCTCAAATGTCTAGAAACACCCTCATGGACACAGGTGTGCTTCCAGGGTGATTCTAAGTTGACAGAGAAATGGACCATTATAATAGATACTGTGGATAAATCAAGTTTTTAGACTTGCTTACTAGAATACTCATTTCATTTTTCTCTAAATTTATCAGCCATACATAATTTACCAGCAATGCATCTTTACAACAATTATAACAAATGAAAACTGTAACACAAAGATGCCAAGGCAAAGATAACTACCAAACTGCCTGGCCTATGTGCTCCTCCAGATGTTGACTGTGTTTGCAGTAATACACCCACTACACGGACATAAGCAGATAGGTAGGATTTGAATTGCATGTAGATTTTTAAATATTAACTGGATGATGGTGATAATTTTGGACAGGGTCTCACTATGTAAGTCAAGCTAGCCTCTAGCTCACTGTACCTTGGCTTGCCAGAGCTGATATTTTAACTGAGTACCTGATGGGGCCCAGATGAAGCATTAGACTTTGAATTGTTAAAAATAAAAGGCTGGGTGTGGTGGCGCATGCCTTTAATCCCAGCACTCGGGAGGCAGAGGCAGGTGGATTTCTGAGTTCGAGGTCAGCCTGGTCTACAAAGTGAGTTCCAGGACAGCCAGGGCTACACAGAGAAACCCTGTCTTGAAAAAACCAAAAATAAAATAAAATACAATAAAATAAATCAATTAAAAAAAGATGTTATTTGTTCATAGTTGTTATATGAAAGTATGATCACAGAATTGTTCTCAAAATATATGTAGTTACAAATATAAGTAACTGGGAAATAAAGCAGTTTACCTGCCACATGGCATATTTCTGATTTTTTCCGGTTGAACATCCATAACCACAGAAGAATGTGACCTTGTGGGTTCAGAGTTGATTTTGAAGAGCTTAAAGTAAATAAGATGCACCTTTGGTGGTTGTGTTTTGTCTTATAGATTTATGAGGGTTTTGTTGTTGTTGTTGTTGTTGTTGTGTTTTGTTTGAAATCCGCCTGCCTCTGCCTCCCAAGTGCTGGGATTAAAGGTGTGTGCCACCATGCCCTGTGATATATGAGGTTTTGGGTTTTTTGGTTTTTTAATCTCTAAATGGCATCACACGCCTGTGGTAGCAGCTGCTTGGGAGGCTGGGGAAGGAAACACGTTTGAGCCGCAGAGTTTGAGACCACTTTGAGCATCATAAAGAGATTCTGACTAAAGCCCAAACCAAGCAAACAAACCCAAAACCAAGCAGCAAGCGTGGTGCACGCCACATGCCTGTATTGGGAGTTGGAGGCAGGGGGATCAAGAGTAGCCTAGATCATCGTAGCAAGTTTGAGACTAACCTCGGTTACATGGGACCCGGTCTTAAACCCGAGGGACAAAAGAGAGAAAAACTTCATTGCTGTTCATTATGTCTTTGCTTTTGTCTCAATATAGAACTAGAGGGTTTTACCCCAAGAGCCCTCAGTAACACAGCTAGGATTGTCTGATGTTTATTATAGTCAGACCACTCTACCACTTAAATGCCAGGGTGCCCCTGTTTGAGAAGCAGAGAGTTGTGTGACATCAACTTCTTTATCAGATGTCTCTGTGCTCAGCACTCTGCTGGGTCCCTGTTTTTCTGGAGATAATGTCAATGGAGAAGATAAGTAGGGAGACAATAATAAAATTCAGTGGTAAATGCTGTGATGGGCAAAGTATATAGAATTCTATTGGAGCGTTTGAAGAGCACCCATCTCAGCTGCAAGAGAAATCGATTTCAAAGAAAGCTCCCTAGAGCTGAGGTCTAGAGACTCAATGGGACTGGCCAGAATGGTATGGAGACAGTGAAGGATGAGTGTGTGGAGTGAGTTCCCAGGCAGAGGAGCCTGAATTAAAAGACTGGGCACGGCAGGGCATGAGTGGGAAGAGAAGCAAGTATTTCAGTGTGATAAGCAGAGTATGCCAAGAGCTAGAAGCTCTGCTCAGATCATAGTGTGCTCTTCTGAACTTGGTTCTGACTAGTGTATGGAGGTGGGGAAAATAAAGGCTTTGCAGCAGCCACGTGACAATAGGCCTCCTCCTCCACTCAGATATATATATATAGCAAACACACTGCTTCGGGATGCTGCTGGCGCAACTCCACCACAACACACAACAGTGCAGGAGATTCCAGCTTCTCTGTCCTCATGTCTGTGTGTCTGTCATCCCTTTATTGCCTCACTGCTTCAGTCTAGCCAACCCCAAAGCAGTGCAGGTCGTGGCACAGCATAATAACACAAATAGTCTACAAATGGCCACTTTCACCACTTACATTTTACAGTTGTTAACCTTTACCATTTTTGCTTCATCTATTTTTACTGAAGTATTTTAAAGTACAGACCTAATGACATTTCACCTCTTAATGCTTTTAGTATGCATTTTTAAAATGAGCTTTTTCCCACTTGCAATACCATTATCACACCTAATACAGTCAACGGTACTTGTGAATATAATACATCTCAGTTTATACTCAGATTGCCCCTGTGAGTCCCCAGATGGTGTCCCCTGCTCTTTATCAAAGCCAGGGTCTGGGGAGGGTTTCCTGTTGCATTTATTTCTCTTCTAAAGCAGGGACACTTCAGTTTGTTCCTGTCACCTGTGTGTAGACTATTTGGAACCCAGAACAGACTCTGAATGGGACACTGCATGGTTTGAACTTGTCTCCTGGCCCCAACTCTTACTAATTACACTTCAAAAGTCTCTTGCTGCCTCGGTGGCCTGGCTCCTTACATGCCTGACATGGGGTCAGGACAACATGCATCTTGTGGGGCTGCAGCAAGGGTGAATGAGGTAACAGGTGTGGGGTTCCCAGCTGTGCCAGCACACACTGAGCACTGAGCAGGTACAGGGTTCATGTTAGAATTTGTGATTAGTCTCCACCAACCTCCAAGGTATCTGAGGCACGAGCCACGCATCCCACAGTCTAAGGAAGCATCCTAGTTGGGGTATGGTAGACCAGGAAAGCAGAACACAATTCAGCAACTTGAACATTGGCTTCTTAAACTGAAGACTGTGTTCTTAAATAGAGGTGGTGTCTTAGTCGGGGTTTCTATTCCTGCACAAACATCATGACCAAGAAGCAGTTGGGGAGGAAAGGGTTTATTCAGCTTACACTTCCAAATTGCTGTTCATCACCAAAGGAAGTCAGGACTGGAACCCAAGCAGGTCAGGAAGCAGGAGCTGATGCAGAGGCTGTGGAGGGATGTTACTTACAGAGGCTTGCTTCCCCTGGCTTGCTCAGCTTTCTCTCTTATAGAACCCAAGACTACCAGCCCAGGGAGGGCACCACCCACAAGCCCCCCCATCACTAATTGAGAAAATGCCCCACAGCTGGATCTCATGGAGATATTTCCTCAAATGAAGCTCCTTTCTCTGTGATAACTCCAGCTTGTGTCAAGTTGACATAAAACCAGCCAGTACAGGGAGTCACAGAAAACTTGACAGTTGTGAAAGGTTTCTGAAAAAAGACAGAATCCAGATTGAAATTTGAACACACATGCCTGGGAGGTGTTTCTCCCAACCTTACTCTATGTCTTGTTGCAGGAATACTAACTACACTCATGAGTCACATTAGAATTATGGGCCACCTCTGGAGACTTCCAGACAGGTCTTTTACACATGAGCTTAGTTGGTGTACATAGGTACTATACATTCTTTGAAGAGGTTTATAGTTACAGTGTGGTTAAGTTGTAACTGGTAGGACATGAATCCTACTAGATTGGAGTTGTCTTCGGGCCTCAGATATAGGCCTGTAAGCCCATATCACTAATGACATTTCCATGAGAAGATTCAATTAAGTGCATATTTTTATTTATATATATATTTCCAGAGATGTAAACTACTACCAAGATTTACTTTTTACAATCACTTGCTTATTTTGTGTGGGGTTTGGGAGCACATGTGCCAGGGTGCATGTGTGGAGATCGGGGTGACTGTGGGAGTCAGAATCCATTCTCCCACTGTGTACATCCTGGAGACTGAACTCAGATTCTTGGCAGCAGCGCCCTCTTTGGGTATGTAGTCTTGCCTGCCCGATGCTTAGATTTGATTGTAGGGTGTGCTGCTGGAATTAACTAACATCTCAAAAGCAGCATCTCAATTTCAAATGCTGTGTTAGCCTGCTTGCCAGGACAGCTGCTATTCTCTGGCTACTGACAATTAAGAAACATAATTAACAAGGGTCCATGGAGTTAGTTGCAGCCTGTGTACCATAAGCACTAGACAGAAGTTGGGTTTGTTGGCTCTGAAAAATACTTGAAGATGCTATAGGTCTTACACTATTAGCCAGCCAAGGTTGAATTCTTTACGTAAACATAAACAGTACATAATGTTAGTCAGTTAGTACTCAGGAGGCTGAGTGTGTGTGTGTGTGTGTGTGTGTGTGTGTGTGTGTGTGAGAGAGAGAGAGAGAGAGAGAGAGAGAGAGAGAGAGAGAGAGAGAGAGAGAGAGAGAGAGAGAGTTCAAGGCCAATTTGAGCCAATTTAACAGGACTTTGTTAAAAAATAGAAAATTGGGAGATGTTACAAATGTTTTGGGAACTGGATGAGATGGCTCAGCAAGTTCCAAGCCTGATGACTAAGTCAGATGGCCTGAACCCACATTCTAGAACTACTTCCTCAAAGTTGTCCTCCGACCTTCACCACACACCCCTGTAACCCACAAACAAACAAACACACAGATAAACAAATAAATATAGTTAAAAGTCCTTAAAGTTTCCCAGACTGTCATCTTAGACATTCCTCCTGCAAGCTAATAGAATTATCACTGCGACAGATTTTAAGAATGTGAGCACAAAGCTTAGGGCTTACCTTTCCTCATGCTGCGTGCCAGCCTCTGCCTCTGCTGTTCTGGGTGCAGGGCTGCTGTGTGCTGGGGGCTGTTGTGGGAACCCACAGTCCTGAGACAGGCATTGGGAGACGGTGGGGCAGGGCCCTTACAGCAGCGGGGAACACTGGACCTGAACTTGGGGTCCTGGCTCTGTCAGAACCAGGAAGTACATCACCTCAGAGCATCCCAGGCTTCTAGCAACTCTTACTGCTGTGAGGACCTTCAACCCACTGACCTTGAGTGACTTCCCCCTCAACTAGTTATACTCCACAGCGGGCGGGGGGGGGGGAGCTGTTTTCTAGCCAGCATGCATCCCCATCCCCATTGCTGACAGGACTCCTTCCATGGCCTGTGCATCCTGCCATAGCTAAGATCATCCATTTCTCAGCCTTCCCTGCACTGAAGTGTGACGGTGGCACCCACTTCACCTCAGAAGGACTGAGCAGTGGTGTCATCAGCTCATCTGTGTGATGAAGGGGACAGTCACAGGTGCCACATCTCTTCGCCTTTCCGGCTTCCCCCTTGCTTTCAGGTAGAAACAGGCATGGCATTTGAAGCCATAGCAGTCACTTTACACAGTGACAAGCAGGGGCAGCCTCTGGGGACAGCACAGCAGGAGAGGAAAGGAGCCAGGTCTCTGATGGCTTCTCTGAGCAACTAAAGAACTCTGGCGGGGCTGGTGAGATGGCTCAGTGGGTAAGAGCACCCGACTGCTCTTCCGAAGGTCCGGAGTTCAAATCCCAGCAACCACATGGTGGCTCATAA
>NC_034599.1:58473770-58481989 GCF_900095145.1 Mus pahari | reverse complement strand
AAAAAAAAAAAAAAGAACTCTGGCATGTGACAAGGGACCCAGAAGACCCTCCCACCCTTAACATCAGACTCAGTGACTAAGCACTACTCTCAGAATCCTGGTGTGTCTTCCCCCACCCCCACGGCTATCTATCATTCAGCTGCTCTGGGTCTGCACCCAGCAGCAGCACGTGACTGGGCCACATCTCACAGTGACGTGGACTGCCCTGATTTCAATGTCGTGTGTGGCTTCCAGGTTTCAAGTGACACCAAACTCAGCCCAGAAATGCTTTCCTTTTTCTGTACCCAAATCACATTCATACCCCCCACCTGTTCTCCAGCTTGCAGCAATCTCTCCTCGTTACTGTCACAGTCACTGAAAGGGAAGGGAGCAGGTGACCTCCTCCTCCTCCTCCTAGCCACAGTGGAAGAAGTGTCCCTCCAGCTATGAAGACCATCCTCCAGTGGTCTTAGCCTCTGCAACTGGCCCCTCCAGCTGTGAAAACCAGCCTCCTCTGACTAGTTTCTCCCTTCTCAAGGAATTCCAGATCTTTGCATGGCTGATTCAGTTTCTCCAATCAGGTCTTATGCATTGCCATTTCCTAAGAAGGATTATTCTGGACCGACAAACCCAAGGAAGCCTCCCATGACTTCCCATCCCAGCGATGGCAAGAGACCTGGGGTCAGAGGCAAGCTAAACCCATCTCCCACTGGCAGGGCTTGCCTACTTACCTTGAGTGGCAGGTAGGCGGCTGGCATGTGCTTCTCCTTTCAACTTTAAGTACCAGTTAGTTGGGTGTGACAGCCCCTACTTACTTGTTCTGGCACAAAGTGAGCTGAATAAGTGTTTGCCCTCATTCTTCAGTTCTCAGAAAACAGGACAGATCCCTCTGGTAAGCAGTCTTACAGCCTTGTGAACTCGAAACTGGAGTCTGGCTATGTAGAAGCAGCACAAAGTTGGTGCTGCTGAGCCTATGGGGCGTTTCTGCTTGTTGTGCCTTCTCCCCCTCACAGGGAGGCAAGGAGGGAAGCCATTGGGAATAGGATGTTAGAATGATATGCTATAAAGTAAATTAAATGCTTTAACTAAGACTTTAATGACTTACTAAGAAATTGTGTTACAGTATATAGTGAAATGCACATCATTGTCACCTGGCTCTAACGGCTAGCATGATTCCTTCCACTCTTCACCATCTTCCCTCCATCCCCATCATCTGTAGGCAAAGTCCATTCCCTTTCTCTCTCAGCAGACTCTCCCATGGCTCAGGCGAGCCTTAAACTCACCATTCAGTAGAGGATGACCTTGAACTTTTGATTCTCCTACCTCCACCTCTGAGGGTTGGGATTATAGGCCCACGTTGTCACACTTGGTTTTGTAGTTTCTTTACTCTCTTTTAATGATATATGGTTGATCAGTAAATTCAGCTCCAATCAGCTTGGTCTGCCCTTTATAAAACTACAATGTTCTACAGAGTTGATCTCAGTGGCCACCAATGTTACCCGAATGCCCGATTACAGTAGGGATCATAGTGATTCTGGAACTCTGCTATTCTTTTGGCTTTTATCAGCAACTCTAAAGAGCTTTTCCTTATGGAGGGAAATGGGGAACAGATAGGATTGTGATTCATTGTGTACATGCATGAAAATCTCAAAAATAAAGAAAACATATAATAATAGCTTTTCCTTAGACATGCCTGGTAAGTACCAAATAGACATGTAAAGGAAAGTAGGCTAAATGCTTAATTCCCTTTTATTTTCCAAATTCCAAGTTAATTTGTTTATGTTTTCATTAGGTATTTTGGAGGATGACTATTAGGAACTCATGTTTGTAAAATATATTTGAAGTGTTTCAGTCTACTGCAGTCCCCTCCCCCACCCTTTTAGCCAGTAAGCTCTCCTTTCAACTTTCCCCGCAAGCAGCACTTTATAATTTATGAGATATTCAACATACAGTATCAGTCATTTGAATCTTACAAATGACCCTATGAGTCTGATATTATTCCCCATGTTACAGATGAGAAATTTAACTCATGTGGCTCAAACTGGGACTCACTGTCTATTGCTCTTTTCAATATATAAAACCATGGTTTGAGAATGAGTGAAAAGTGACTGAATCATTTTCCTGTTTGTCCCTTCTCCGGCCTCAAGATTTACATGGAAGACATCTTTTACCAGTGGGAATATGACATTAAGCAATATCCACTTTAGAAGACATTACTCGGGGCAGACACTGTTGAGAACAGTGCTCTGCTGATAATACTGTAACTTGGCAAATAGCTTCTCTCAACTTTGTTTGTGAAGCATTTCAATTTTGATTACTCTGTGTGGGAGCTACTGCTCAGATAGATGCGCGTTGTTTTATGGTCTGCCCATGTCTGGGGAGCTGGCATTACATGCTGCCTAGTGTTTTTAATTCAGAAGTTCTTCCAGAAGCAACCTTAGCCTCTTGTATTCCAGCCCTAGTTTTAATAGCATAAGCTATTTCCTTCTTATATAGCGTTGTGGGCACAGTAATAAAATAAATACCACAAAATCACTGATGAGATGAAAATTGAGCTCCCTGCTTCTGTGCAGCCATGTAGGTAAAACAGTAATTGGCTCTGATAATAAGTTTTGTTCTTACAAACCAAAGTCTAAATGAGAGTCACATTTGATATATCTGCTTGTAATTACTATCAAAAGGAGAAAATGCAAATTTTAGATGGTTTAGCGAGTCAAAATAGATTAAACAAATTGCTGCCTTTTCTTGACCAATTGAAAAATTTCTTAAGTTATTTCTGATATTTCTCTTACTGCTGGTGAAGGATCATCTTCCAGAGAGTGTTTTTCTGCTTAATGGAATGATTAATTTGCTTTTGGTTTTTAATCTCTATTTTTTTAGAAAAATAATCCCTTATTATTGGATTTTATAATATAGTCTAAGCCCATAAGAAGATTTTTGAACACACATACTATAAAACAGTAAGACAGCATTGGATCTACTTAATCATGACTTTCAGTGAAGCTACTTTTAATATTTTATTTATTGTTGGGCATCAAACCCAGGGCCTCTCATATGCCAGACAAGTATAGACTATTACTGAGCCACACCCCTAGTTTGATATGTATTTTTACTTAGTTTTACATTTTATTTATTTGTGTGTGATGTGCATGTATATATGCCTGTGTGTATAGTATATACATGTATATGTGCATGTGTGTGTCCTTGTATGTGCATGTGTGTGGTACATGCATATGTGTGTGTGTGTGTGTGTGTGTACCATGGTGCTTGTGAAGAGGTCAGAGGACAAGCTGTGTGAGCTGGATCTCTTCTCCAACCTGTGAGACCTGGAGCTGGCACTACTGTTGTAAGGCTTAGCTGAAGTGTGTTTACCCACTGAGCCGTCCCACTGACCACTGACAGCATTTTCTTTTACCTTACATTATTATTATTATTATTATTATTATTATTATTATTATTATTATTATTATTATTATTTTGGTTTTTCAAGACAGGGTTTCTCTGTGTAGCCCTGGCTGTCCTGGAACTCACTCTGTAGACCAGGCTGGCCTCGAACTCAGAAATCCACCTGCCTCTGCCTCCCGAGTGCTGGGATTAAAGGCGTGCGCCACCAAGCCCGGCTTACTTTATTATTTTTGAGACAGGTTTTCATGTAGCAAGTCTGGCTTTGAATGTCTAATCTTTCTGCCTGTTCCTTTTGAGTGTAGGATCATAAGCATGTGTCACTGTGCCCAGGATCCAACATTTTAAAAGGGAAATCAAGTCATGCAGGCAACATACTTTCACTTTGATAAGTTCATGCTTTGATACCAATATGGCAAAGATGAAACTATTAATAATTTTAAGAGAATTTTTCTAAGAGCCTACAATAAGAATCTGTATTCCAACCCACAATTTCTGTTCACATGGTTATTTTGTTCCGGAATATCTGTGCCTGGAGATATAAAATAGACAGGGAATACCTGGGTCTTCCTTTCCCCATCCAGTCCCGAAGCCACACAAAGTTGATGGAATGTAATAAAACTAAGAAAGGCTCTCTGGTCCCCTGAGCCAGTGATCCAAGAATTAAAAGTTCTAACGAAGCTGAGACCTGATGGATGAAGCCATTACCATCGGTCGTATCCACAATCCACATTCTTAAAGCGTCCTAATTACAGAACCCACATCCAGTCAATATAATACATATTAGCAATTTCCTGATCCTTGGTAGGATGGAAATTATCCTGAAAGCTTAATTAAGAAGAAAAAAGTTATGTTCAGGTATTAACTTCAATTTAAAAGAGTCACTCGGCTTTCTGCAAAACTGCCAGAGGAGTGCTGTGAGTGTGGGTTACCACACAGAGATGGAAACCCATCTGTAACTGGGCTCCACATTGCTTCTGTTACCACAGCACTCAAAGGAGAAAGTCACAAGACATGACTTGCTTGCGGCCTGTGTCTCCACGTGGGCAGTTGGGGACTGTTATTCGGAGGTTCAGTTATTCTGCAACCCTTAAAAACAGAAGGGGCGTGTGGATCTTGTGTTAGCTCTTCTCAACAAGAGCTGTCTGACCCTTTGCTACTTTTATGGCTTGCCTCTTCACTTTGACCTCAGACTGTTGTGAATGCTTAGGTTCAAAGAAATCAGTGAATTATTAACCAGTCTGTTAGGTTACTGCAACCATTGTAACACTTGCCTCAGATCACACTCTGAAGAGAAGTATTTGATTGAACCCAAGTTGTAGTTTCTAGTTGTTCCCAGTGCCTCCAAGTTCTTTAAAATTAAAACTCACAAAGTCCAGATATTGTGCTCCCATTTGTACAAATGTCCAGAATAGCCTTATGAGTAGAGACATACTATAGTGTCCTAGTGGCCACTGGGACTGGGGTTAGCAGGACAGGGGAGCAACTGCTAATAGGTGTGAAGCTTCATTTGGGGGAAATAAAAATGTTCTGGAACTGGATAGTAGTGAGCTTGCTTAGGTTAGCAAACAAAACCACAGGTTTTGTAAATTATACTATGGCACAAAAGCTATATATATATATATATATATATATATATATATATATATATATATATATATATGTGTGTGTGTGTGTGTGTGTGTGTGTGTGTGTGTGTTTTATAAGTCATATACATACATACATACATAATACATATATACCAGTGATTCTTGATGCCATAATCATTAGTGACAACTGTCATCCTAACCTGAAGTCATAGACTGCTGTGGCTCAGAGCAGCACCCCATGAGAGTGTGACACACAACTTTTGCCCTCGACAAGCAAATAGGCTGGCTTCCAGAGAAGTGAGGTGACTTTATTGAGTCCTTCCCAGAAATGCAGGCTAGAGCAGTCACCTAGATCTTGTGACATCTTTCCAATGCCCTCACCCACTGCCGTTCTGATAGGAATCCTTTGCAATGAAAAACAAGTCACTGGAACAAGATGCTTTTAATTTTTCCTAACAAAAGTGCTAATTACAGATGGCCAAACCCCTGCAGAGGTATAGACGAATTTGTTGTGATAGATTTATCAGGTCCAAACCAAGAGCTACCTGTAAGTGTCCCTAGAGGAACGTGGCCACATTCACAGACCAAGAGAGCCCTCTACCTGTGTGTCTGGAGTATAGATTTTATTCACTAAGTCCTTGACCTGGAAAGCCAGAAATAAATTGAGATGAGAGAGTCTTGTCCTTTGTCTGTGCTGGTTGACATGGAACATTATTTTTGAGCAACTGAATGATGTATTAGTGTGCACACCACAGAGGAAAATCTTCCTTGTCTGTGAATAAAAGGGATCAATTGGTAGCCTCAATAAAAGATCCAATTCTTTTTCTGTGAGAATTACATTAAAGTCCTTATTTTCCAAGAATTCTATATTCCTCTGAGGATATACAATGTTAGTTTGCTCATTCTACATAAAAGTTACATTGTTCTTTGTTTCAGCCAAAGATACAGTTGACTCCGAAGATCATGCAGGACCCTGAGAACAAGCACCACAGGGCTGCTGTAACTGCTAACTATGGGATCAGTTTGCCACATATTAACCAGAGGAAAGCACAGGTAAGTAGTGAGCTGCTTTGGCAAACTGTTAATTCTAAGACAGGTCTCAAGGCGCTGGTCAGTGGGGTGAGACAGAAGACAGATTTTAAGTAAGACCGATTCTTTTGTCCTTGGGATTTTTTTTTTAACAAAATGAAGTGGCTATTATTCTCTCTATAATTAGTAATGACTAAGAAAAATATACATGTATTTTAAAAGATCTATTTGTAGCTCATTCCAGTTTTTTGTTGTGATTGATACTCCTTAAATGATCTAGCAGCAAAATGTAATAGGAAGGAAGTGAGTTGACAACAAGAATGTATAGAGGAGTTTAGGATGTTTTGCACAATAGACTTACCACTAGAAAAAGCAAAGCAAAGCCACATCCCAGCAGCTTTCCTAGTGGTGCGCCCGCATTTGATAGTGCAACAGGCAAGCAGATGCTCCAACCCAAAGCCAGTGGGCGCGTCTCCGACTGCAGCCAAGTGCTAGAGGCAAAGCTAGAGGCATGTGCCGCCTGCCCGCCGGAGCAGCCAACACTGCTGGCTCCTGGCTGAGGTGCCCCAGGGTAAGCTCTGGCCTCTTCCTGTGCTGTGGCTTGCCTGGGACATCTAGAAGTGGTGCTTTGTTTTAATTAGAAAACTATTTGAGATCATATCTATTACTAAAAATAATTTTTAAGGTGAAAAATCTATGTATTTTAAAAATACATTTATAACCTCTGGCTTCTCTCAGTGTTATATGTGTGTGTACACACACACACACACACACACACACACACACATATATGTATTAGTGAAATTAAAGGTAAGAATAAGATTACTTTTAGAATTAAAATTTCCAAACCATTTCTAACTTGCTTAATTATCATAGATTAAAGTGGTCCCAGTTTTTTTTTGTAGATTTTTCAGTTGCCTGTGTCACCCATGGCATTTGGACACACTTGGTCTCTGTGTGTACTTTATATTATTCTTACAGGTTTGGATTAAGAGCACTAGCCTAGAAATATTTTCTAGCCTAAGAAATAACCAGAAAGTTAGATGTTTTTATTCCTGTTGGAACTTTATTTAAAATGTCAGTGTGACTAATGTGAAGAGGTTTTTATCTGCTTCCCAGGAGCCCCAAAGCCCTTGAAGTAAAAATATTCTTTCTCTGGCTGCACAGACAGCAGCAGATTTCTCTTGTGCTGTTGTTGGTTTTCCTCCTCAATCTAGAATTAATATTGGCTTAGCTGGCGGAGTGGGGCAGCTTGGCAGCCCCGGGCAACTTCCGCGTGCTACAGAAACTTTGTGATGAGGGCGAAGTTTCTAGAGACCTGCTGAGAGACATGGGGATTACGCTTTGCTTTATGACGCCAATATTCAGACTTAAATAAGGAATTCAAAGCAGCGCTAACTTTAAGATGGAGTCTTAGCTGTTCGTTATACTTTAAATAATTTACAAGAAGGATAAGCAGTGTGGGTGTTATTCCTGTGTCCTTGGACAACGAGGTAGTGAGAGAGGTCACTGCTAGGTGTGATATGTTAATAACATGTGCTTACTTATTATATGAAAGATTCTCTTCATGAAAAAAATGACCTCATAGAAATTGACAGCAGGCCACGTTAAAAGAAACACATACATTGTGTCAAATCTGATCAAAATTATTGGCCTTCTCACCCAAATTGTTGGGCCTATCATTTATGCTGGTCTAGATATCAGATGCCACTGGGGAGATAGGTGGCTTTTGTTTTTATTTTGTTGTTGTTGTTTAATGAAACAGAGGCATTGTTCAGAAAGCTCTCTGAGGGAAAGTACTTAGGTATCTGGTTTTTAAAAACCTTTCAGCACATCTGGGGATAAAAAGCAGCTGGAATTTACCTCTTTTTTTTATTAAAAAAATGTTTTTAAAGGCACCTACCCAAAGTGTGGCTACATGTGTGTCACAGTGACTCACAGTTAACTAAAGAAGCAGCGGCAGGGTTAATGTTTCTGAGTGACTCTTCACACTCAGGGCAGAGGCATCGGGGCTTGCTCGGTAGTGACAATGGAACAGCTTGTCAACAGCCTGCAAATAATCCAGGAAGTTTGGTCAAGCAAATCTGAGTCCATAATCAGTTTGCATCCTTAGTTCTGGAAGCTGTGTATTTTTTCATCTGATGAGGAGGTGTCTCATTCTTCAGCATAGCAGGTAACAGAAGATCTTGGTGTGCACTCTCTCTCTCTCTCTCTCTCTCT
>NC_034599.1:58459459-58473720 GCF_900095145.1 Mus pahari | reverse complement strand
CACACACACACACACACACACACACACACCACTATCATATCACAGTCCTTGCCTTTAGAACATTGTTTTTTGTGACCCCCTTTTACACAAAATCAGTTTGTTTGTTTGTTTTTTTTTAAGTGCTAATTGCAAACTCACTAATGATTTCAGGATCTTAGAGGCACCAACTAAAGGCTGACTAACGCAGTTCCATGTGAGTGTTGGGTCCTCACTGGGCCCGGGAGGCAGGAGGCAAGCACTGGTGCTCTTCCTGTCAGTTCGCAGCATCTCCTTCCACACAGACCTTACAGTGCAGTGCACTGAAGAGCTGCAGAAAATTTGACTTTGATTTATTTTTTTCAAATAAAAAGGGTTTCTTAAAAGGCTTGAAACATGTAACTGTTAACATGAATTTTAAAAGAACGATTATGAATGCATAACAAAATAGCCAAACAAAACATCGCTGTGAACTGCTGCACAAATAACTCTGGTTACAACTGTTATGACCTAGAAAAGAAACATAAAAGCATTTTTCTTTTTGGCAAGCTATGAGTTGCTGGAGAATTATACCAGTTCTTTGGTCCCACTTTCCAAATAAATAAATATATAATGCTATGTAAACTTAGGACCTTTTATTTATTCATGAGGTTGGATTTAATGCTATGATGACTTCTCGGCTTTATGAGTCGTACGTTATACAGTGCTTCCCACTAACTTGGTTGGGTAGCAAGTGCACCTCACAAATCAAAGCTTCATTCTTTACTGTTTCACTTGGGGTGTGCAGAGCAATTGCTCCCACTGAAAGCACAATCATTTCTGAGATGATAAAGTAATGCAGAGTGATGCAATTGTGTTAATGTCAAACGATTAGAAGAAGTACCAGGAGCGGGGGTGGGGCGATTTCAAAACATGATTGTGTTTTAAGCCCATGCATATGGCCACAATTACAGTCACAACATAATTTGGCAACGGTAGCAGAATTAGATTTAAACAAATTGATGTTACACTGCAGTAATTCAGAACGAGCTTGTTGCATTTATAAACCATAACAAGAAGCAGAGTGAATTAATAAACCCTTCTTGTCACTAAAAATAAAAAAGGGAATAATTGCTGAGACGGAGCTAACTTAACAGATGACTACCGTCAGCATCCTTCCAGCCTGGATGTGGCAAAGTGAAGGTCACCCCCATTTCAGATGACAAAGAGGGAACATTTTGTTGGTAAACAAATTAATCTTTGGAAAGGTCACCATTTGTTTGAAGTTTGTATCCAGTTCTTGTCATCTGGAATCAGAGATTGACTGTCACTGCAGCAGGCAGGGGTGCAGGGGAAGCCGACAGAGCTACTTCTGTCCATATCAGCATTCCTTGACAAAACTCTGCGCCTGATTGTGATGCCATGGACTGCTGGTTTACAGCTGTCTCCGGACAGGAACGGAGGCCCGCCCCTGAATTCCAATAAGATGGGCCTGCATATTTTGCCTGCTGTACGCTGGCCCTCTGCCCACAAGTAAAATGTATGGTAGTTCAAGCCAGCAATTACCTCCCTTACTTCCTTCTGTGCTGCTTCTGGTCCCCTTTTGCAAAAACAGATGTGGGTATTTATTCAAGTTCGGCGTCTATTCTTCCCCACACCTGCCAGGGCAGGATTTTGACAGAGGTAGAGTTTTTGGGAGCCAGCAGACAACAATCGGGTGTAATTTTTCTGAGAGTAGAGTTTTTTTTATTAAGGAAATGGTGATTCCACCCCCCACCCCACCCCAGGAAATGTGGAGTCAGCATCTTGATCCCCCTCCCTTTCCCCAGGAGCACTTGGTAAATTAAATTAGTTAAACAAAAGGAAATAGCTTTAAAGACATTCTGAAATGCCACATCCTATTTATGACACACAGTTATTACCCAAGGACTGCGATAGCATGCATGGCGTCTCCACCTCTAGCAGTTGCAGACAGCTTTCTTTTGAGGCTGTACGAGTGTTTTTGTTTGAAAGTGTGCCTCCCGATTCACAAACTGTAAAGTGTATCCCACCAATACAGTGGCACTGGCGGTGGCAACGGTGGTGTGCTGTCTGTATACGCTATAGTTGTTCTTGGAACAATGGGAGATCTCAGGAGCATCATGTGGCACTGGCTGATGTTCAGATCTTTCCTAAAAGTCCACTGTTGAGGGAACATGGAGAAGCCATTAGAAGCTGTGCCCTCATCAACAGTATTTATAAAACACCAAGCTGTATGAGCTCTCTGATTTCGTTCAAATCTTACACTTTGGTGTTTTGGGGAAACAGTGGGGGAGATCCTGCATTCATTCCCCCAGCCAACCCCAGTTGGACTCACAGCACTTCTTAGCACATAGTGTGGTGATTCTGGGCCACACTGCCTCTGTTTCCTCGTATGTAAGGTGCACTGTGTTGAGTGTGTCTATCCTGCAGGGTGGCATTGAGACACAAATAAACAAGCAGATCTTGCTGCAAAGAAGTGCTCTGCAAGCATCCGTTCTTACTATGAGCAGTCCTCACATACTATACTGTACCATTGTTTCACACTGTCATTTAAAATTCACATTTTATCTGGACCAGGGGAGGGTAACAGACCATTGTGGAGGGCCATTCCAGCCATACCACTTAATATTTCATCTAATCCTTTTGTCCTTCTTATACAAATATGAGATGGGGACTTTCTTTATATGTTTTTCAAATCCTCCACGGCACCCACCGAGGCTTTATTCACAAGAGGTGCTGAGGCGAGGACTGGCTCACTCTCTTGTCCATCTAGTCTCTGCTCTGCAGCTGGTGTTGAATGCCAGAGTGAGTCCTGGGGAGCCTGATTGCCCCAGGTCTCCTCCTGAGGGGCCACCTGATGTTTTTCCTAGTGAAATGCCCTTGTTCCTGGATTCACAATACAGCCTTGCCACTGCCTAGCTGTTCCAAAGCCCTACCATTCTCACGTCTCTGTTTTATGGGGAGCCAAGCTAGATGGGGTGGCAGGTGGTGGGGTGGAAAGGGCTTGGGGTCAAGCGGAACAGGCCTGGGGTCTATTCTTGAACCCTAGGTAAGCAAATTAACCTCCTGAGTCCCTTAGCTTCTTCTGCAAAGCCAGGATAATGATGCCTGCTAGGTACAGCTGTTATGGGGACCGAAGAAAATATCTGCACAGTACTGGCATGTAATAAATGCCCAATAAGACTCCTGCCTTTCTGAGAAAACGAATTAGCATTAACAATCTATTTCCTTCTCCTTTCTTCACACCTGTGCTTTCAGAAAAGCCCCAGATTCAACTCCCTTCCCCTCCAGCATAATGAGGGCACAGGGCTTGCTGTTCTGGTTTCCAAATTGTAGCAGAAAACTACAGTGAATTTCAGGAAGGTTGTGAATATTTAAGTCACAATACACTTTATGACAAATATTTTAAAGTGCAGCAAAGAAGAACATGTTTATTAAGTTAGATACCAAATGACAAAGCATTAGCCTACCAGGAGAATAATGTGTGCACATGTGCATGCACGCTGAGCTGAGCACATGGGTGTGTACAGTTGAGTTTCTTACAAGTTAGGTGTTTTTGTTTTTTGTTTTTTTAATAAAATAGATTGTAGCTTTGTACTGGTCTGGACGTATATGATGGTCATATGTACGAATAAATACAAAGGTTAAAGGAACTAGTTTTGTGTGCTGGAGAGTTGGCTTGGCAATTAAGCTCACTTGTTCTTGCAGAGGACCCAGGTTCAATTCCCAGCACCCATATCAAGGCTCAGAACCATGCATCAGTTTAGTTCCAGTGGATCTGAAGCCCTCTTCTGACCTCTGTAGGCAACAGGCACACATGAGGTGTACGTACATGTAAACAAGACATTCATATGCATGAAATAAGTAAATCTGTTCCCTTTTAGTTTAAAAGGTTAATTTTCATGTCAAGGCTTGACGCCTACGATACAAACAAACTGATGGGTAGGAGCGGAGAGCAGGAGCCCTGCAGCAGTTAGAACCGGGGGAGTCCTCTGAAGCACAAGAGACATCAAGCGTCTCTTCCCCATGGCCCCTCTTCCTTTTCAAGTACCTTAGTACCTTCTCTGTCACATCGTCACTCCATTTGCAAGAAAAATCTAATTTTTGGATATTATATATCCATTTTGAAATGGTATTTTATTGTTGGCAAGAAGTTGGCAACTTGACAGTTGGAGCCACCAACTTAGAGCATGCTGGTAGCTACGCCTCACTGCTCGGGCTGGGCTGCTTCTGTGATTTGAGATGAGCCATTGCTTTATTTTGTTGTCTAGGGTAGAAATGTTACTTTGCTGATTATAGTAGATATCCGCCAACAATAAAGCACCATTTCAAAATGGATATGTAGTATCCAAAACAAAATAAGATTGCTCTTGAAAACTGGGTGAATATGTGACAGAGAAGGTTCTAAGGTAATTGAAAAGGAAGAGGTACCATTGGGAAATGACACCTGATGCAAGTGCTCTGGGCCCTTCAGTCTTTGCTTACAGAGATTGTCCAGTGTATAAGGTACGGTATTAAGTGCCTTACACATATTTGATCTATTTGACCTTTGTACCGATACCATTTATACGACCATTTTGCAGATGAGGAAACTGAGGAGAAGGACACATCTTGTCTAAGGCTGTGCAGTAAGGAAGGATGATCAGGATCAAATTTATCATGAAATCCACTCTTCAGGGCTCTGTAATGGAGTCACTCCCAGCCAGTGTAGTTATTCAGGAACAGGAGGGGCAGTTACTAGATGTTAGGGAGTCTGTCTTTAAAAAAAATTCCCTACTGTTCTCCAGCATGTCTGGATCATTTCAGCTAATGGGACTCCTGAAACTATAGAGCCTTAGCAAATTACTGGCTATTTAAAGTGATTTGTCTTTTCACTTTGGGATTTTAAAAATCTTGTGTAAGCAAAATTAAATATATAAATAAATTCTAGGCAGGAATGGCTATCAGACTACAGTTATTACAATTCTTGGATTTATAATCTGCCTTTATACTCATGTATATATATTTATTATATAACATCTGAGTAAGATATACATATTTATATACTAAACATAAACATATACAACATTTTCTATACTTCTTTTTTAAAACAAACATGTGGAATTGAGCTGACAATCATGCTAAATTCTTATGAGACTCACATTTATGTGTATACCAGCCTTCTGTTTAGCTGCAGTGGAAAGCAGGGTCTACTGCTGGAAATAAATGTGAGAACCTTTGGTGTGGAGTCTTACCTCTCCCTGTGGATTCTCCTTTTCACAAGACTAAATCCTCTATTTAATTAAAAAGAAGGAGCGAAGCTCTACTGAGGGATTTCCAGCTCGAGTGAACAGAGAGAAGGAAGTCCGGGGTGGCAATCCACAGGGAAACTTTGCGCTGCTCTGAATTCACCCCGCATTGGCAGCTACCTGGTCTCAGGACTAGACCACTCCCTTAAGTGGCCCACTTTCACTCCGAGCATTTGAGTCTATGCTAAGAGATAGTGTTTCTGACCTCATACCACCACTTTTGAAGAACCAACAACTAGGTAGATATAGAGGCCGAAGTCTGTCTGTCTGTCTGTCTCTGTCTCTGTCTCTGTCTCTGTCTCTGTCTCTCTCTCTCACACATGTGTGCACATGTGTGTGTGCACGTGTACACACACATGCGGGGGCAGGCATATATAAGTTTAATGCACAAACAGATGAATTATATTTTAGTATAATCATCTTCTGTTTATTTTATGTTAAATAATTTGTTTTTAAGGCAGGGTTTGGAGTAGCCCAGGCTGGCCTTGAACTCTTAATCTTCCTGTCTCTGTCTCCCAAGTGCTAGGATTACAGATGTGCACCACCAAACCTGGCTTGACTTTCCTTGCATTTTACTTCATACATCTACAAAAATTACTCTGAGAAGGGGAGGTCATAGGATTTACCAGACTGCTGAAGGGGTCACTCCCCTAAGTTAGAACTTTCTTGGTCAATCTTTTCTTTCACAAAAATATCTACCATGAAACAAGGAATGCATCAGAACAAAAGTCTGCCAAAGTGGCCACGTTGTGCAATTGTTTTGGTGCCTGGGATGGAAGCTGTGTTCTTCATGTATGAAACAGTCACTGCTCTTCATGTATGAAACAGTCACTGCTCTTCATGTATGAAACAGTCACTACTCTTCATGTATGAAACAGTCACTGCTCTTCATGTATGAAACGGTCACTGCTCTTCATGTATGAAACGGTCACTGCTCTTCATGTATGAAACAGTCACTGCTCTTCGTGTATGAAACAGTCACTGCTTTTCATGTATGAAATAGTCACTGCTCTTAGTTGATGACAAGATCGTGTGTGTGTGTGTGTGTGTGTGTATTGCAAACTCAAACTTTTTATAAGAACTGTACTTTCATGAGAAAGAATAGAAAACTTCAGGCTCTGAGCCAGGAACTTGGGAAGCTGAGGCAGGAGGATCACTCAAATTTGAGGCCATCCTGGGCTACAATGTGAGACCTCAAAAAAATACACAAAACAGAACAAAAATGTTTCATTCCTTGATCTTGTTGTCGTTGCTTTTGTGTTACAAGGATGAGAATGGAGCGATAACAAGCACATTGCTGTGAGTTCTATTTAAAATGAGGGGCTAGAGAGATGGCTCAGTGGTTAAGAGCACTGGGTACCTCTGCTCTTCTAGAGGTTCTGAGTTCAATTCCCAGCAACCACGTGGTGGCTCACAACCATCTGTAACGGGATCTGATGCGCTCTTCTGGCATGCAGACAGACATGCCTACAAAGCTCTCATACACATAAACAAACAAACAAACAAACAAACAAACAAGAACTGAAGCCAAAAACAGTTAACAGAGCAAGCAAGGCTTCCATCATGGCCCAGGGTCATTTTCTCCTAAGAGGCACTTGAGATGGATAAATACTATCGTTGTGCTCTCCAGTCTTCTAGCCCATTGCTGCTTAAACTGTACTTGAGTTCAAGTATGCATTCTTAGCCTCTACAAACCTCTCTGGCAGAAGAGAAATGACAATAATGTGGAGCAGTTCACTGTACTTTAAAGCATGCTTCAGAGTCACACGTGTAATGTGACAGTTAGGGTCTCACTGGGCTAGGGGGTCAGGGTAGAGAATGTGGATTCACATCATCTTTTGATAATCAAATAACACTGCAGTGGAAATGTTTAGAGTAAATGCTAGATGAAAAGCCTAAAAGCAGCCATATACATGATAGAGGGAAGGGCCATAGACCCAAGTCCAAGGACTTAGATTTCAGCCCTACTCTGAATCATGACTACAAGCCAAGATCTGAATCTATCACTTAGTTTTGAAAGATGAAATCTTCCTGCATGTGTTTGCCAGTGTGTTCTGTGTGTTGTCTGCATGCATATGACTCTGTGCATGAGAGCCTCTGCATGCAGTGGCTCCAGGAAAGGCTGGGTGTCTTTCTCTGTCACCATCTGTCATGAAACAGGGGTTTTTGCTACACCAAAGCTCAGTGTTTGGGCAAGGCCGGCAGGCCAGTGAGCCAGTGGGTCAGTGGGCCAGTAGGCTCCTGGGATCTGCCTGTCTGTGCCCCCAACCCTGTGTGTTAGAGGCATGCATAGCCACGTCTAGGTTTTTATGGGGGTGCTGGGGATTCAAATTCATATCTTTATGCTTCCATGGCAAGAGCTCTTGTCCTCAGAGCCTTTCCTCAGATCATGACGTCGTTTTTATACTGAGAAGACAAAATGGCTTGCCCAGAATCACCATAGGGGCCATGGTCCTGTCTGTGTAACTCTTGGGCCAGTGCTTGCTTGATGCCTTCTGGAATGGCCTGTCCCTTCTGGGAAAGCAAGTAAGTGACCGGGTAAGCAGTAGGATGGAGGCTGCCCAAGGAGCCTCGCGAGAAGTGTAAGATGCTGGAGAGGTGCCGTGCGCTCTAGGAGCAGACGCGCTGCTGCCCCAGAGGCCAGGGTGGACACTCAGAGTTGTCTCAGATTTTCCCAAAAGATGCACTTGGAGCTGATGGACGGCCTTGGCTGGGCCTCGGAAATCTAATTGTGTGGTCGCAGTCTGGAGCATAAAAGGAAGGGCTTTAGGCACACAGCTGAAATGAGATCACTTCGGCTGCTCTAACTGAAGGGCATCTTTAGAATTCTTCGGAACAATCTCTGCCCCTTGATGTCCTCATTGATTATTACACTTTATTTCCTCTCCCTTTGGCTATAAAGCAATAGTACTTTCTGGAATCACATTATCTCCTGGACTTGTTAGATGTTCATGAAGCGGCCTAATTAGAGTTCTGCAGGCACCCCTCTCCCTGATAATTTGCACAAGGCCTCGTCCTCTTCTATGAATCCACCGCTCTAGCAGGATGCCTTAGATTTCCTCCCAAACCTACCCTTCTTTTTGTCTTAATGCTGCATGCCCCATTGCTGCCAAGGACTCTACCTGTGACCCCATCTGTTATTTCCACATGCCATCCCCTTCTCCAGTATCAGTCAAAGCAGGACCAGTTGAAGCTGGCATAATGTAGCAAGAAGGACAGACAATGAGAACCATGGGCGGTTCCTTGCTAAGACTCTCGGTCCTCCCTCCCACGGCTCACGTCCACAGTACCGGGTCCCACTTAGTTCTGCAGAGTGGGAGGTCCTTCCTGTCCTGACCTCACCCCAGCTTCCTGGGTCCAATCTGCTCAGGCACAGCTGTGCCCTGCTATGCTTTCAAACTTATTGTCTGTTTGTTCTAAATCAGAAAAAAGGGGGAGGGAGGGGATGTTCATAGACTTTTTACTTACAGCTTTATTCCACTGGAAAAAAATTTTAAATCTTTAGAAAATGATATTTAAAATTATACTCATAATCTAGGGTCCTGGCCAGGCCGATAAGTGACAGGCTAGGCCTGCAGCACTGGGGCATCAGAGCTGGGCTTCCTCCAGCTCACAGCCCCTTAGTCCCACCCCTTTGCAGCTGGACTATCAAAAGAAGCTTTCAAGTTCATGTTTTGTTTTGTTGTCCCTGAAATTTCCAAGTTTTAAAAAATATTTGCTTAGATGACTACACAGAGCTAGGAAGGGCGCTCAGCTGGGGAAATGCCTTTCTCATCAGCATGAGTTCAGTCTCCAACACCCATGTAAAAATGCTGAGTGTGGTGACACACGCTGTGACCCTGGATCTGGGGAAGTGAGACAGGAGGGTCCCTGGGGCTTGCTGGCCAGCCAGTCTAGCCTAATTGATGATCTGCAGGCCAATGAGCAACCCTGTCTCAAAGGAAGGTAATCATACTAACAGTTTTCCTCTGGCCTCTGTACATTTACACATGTACATCTAAATAAACATGAACAACATGCACAGCCACACACACACACACACACATTAAAAATAATCCTGTATAGTTCAAAGGAGGCAGTCTCTAAGCCCAACATGTAGATCTGTCCCTTAGATGTTGTAAATTTGGGGTACAAATAACATTGGTATCATCTGGGGAATTGGCTGGCAGCTAAGACCCCCTACAAAGTGTGTGTGTGTGTGTGTGTAACCCTTAATTTACAAGATTAGAATTTTATTTTGCCTAAATTAACCATCTCATTGATACCACAAAGCCACAATGAACTACAGTGGTCAAGCAGATTAAACGTTCAATCTGATCTGATGGGTGTAGAATATCCTTATTAGAGAGCCACTCCGAACGCCCGGTCAGAAGGCTGCCCAGTGAGCCAGGAAACTGACAAATGACCACGAATTAGATAATCTTCACGGTGAACAGCATCACATGTATATACTTGGAAGTGCACATCTGTGAAGCCTCAGCTGCCAGAGGGATGTGAATCCACCCCTGGAAAGCACGTGCCATGTGGATACAGAAATCCACACTGACTTGGCTTTTTATAGTAAGTAACTACAATCTGCTTGGATTGGCTGTGTGACTTGTGTTATGCCAGCTCCTGATACCACAATAGGCCTTATGGCAATGGTGATGGTGTCACTTTTGGACTGGTTAATAATCTTCAGCTTAGGGCTGGAGAGATGGCGCAGCCAGTTAAGAGCACTGACTGATCTTCCAGAGAGCCAACCTGCAACTGCCAGCACCCACGTGGTTGCTTACAACTGTTTGTAATTCCAGTTCCAAAGGATCTGATGCTCTCTTCTGGCTTATGTGGCAACCAGACATGCATATGCTGCATAGACCATATGCAGGCAAAATACGCATGCTTGGAAACTAAAACTAAATTAAAAGATGCCAAAGACGAATCTTCAGCTTCAAGAAGCTAAGTCACTTGATCCAGTAGTATCATTAATACGCGGGAGAGAGACGGATCAGAGCGCTGTCTAACACCAGAGCTTGTGCTCCTGGCCACCGCTTCCCACTGGCTTAGTTACTTTTCTGCTGCTGTGATAAAATGCCATTCCCAAGGAGAGACAAAGAGTTGGCTGTGGCTTCCAGCTCCCTCCTGTCTGGCGGCAGGAGAAGGACCCTGAGAGATCACATCTCACCCTCTCTACTGTGTAAAGGGAGTGGGAAGAGCTAAACTCCCAAAGCCCCCCTCCAGTGCTGTGCTTCCCCCAGCTAGGACGCACCTCCTAAAAGTCCCATAATTTCCACACATAGCGCCACCGACAGGGACCACGTGTTAATAATAATGAGCCAATGAGAACGTTTCTCATTCAAACCACTGCGCATGCTCTCCCTTTTATAAAAGACCATCGGCCTTCTGCTGGCCTTCTGTGTCTTCAGTAACACTGATCAGAGTACATTCCTCTTGGGTAGGTATTTAAAATGACTTCAGCACAGAGCTGGACGCATTGACCGTGCACTTTACTTTTCTATTTAACACTTGAGTCCGGGCAGGGCGGACATATTCCTGGTCACTCGTCTACTTCCTCCCTCGGTGCTGCACTGTCAGGAGAATGGGAAGAGCCTTTAGAATCAAGAGGATAATGAGAACAATAAGATTCCAGAGGGGACATTCCATATGGATATTCTTGAGAGAGATCTTTTGGTAATCAATGCTCGCTCCCTCTCTCCCCATTTTCCCCTAGACCCAGACTACAGCTTCTCGTCCGTATGCATTGCTGAAGGGCCTAGACATGTACCGTGGCCACATTCGGATGTCCCCAGACCCTACGGGAACTTAAGAATTTGATGAAAAAAAAAAAAAAAGTCTCTCTGTCTGGAACGGCACTGAAAGAATTAACTCAAGACACGAGATAAGACTGTCTAGACTGTAAACCTCCTCAGGGCAGGAACATGCCCAGAATGGTCAGATCCAAACATACTGATAATTTATGTGGGCTTGGCTGATGATGATTGGTTTGAGACCTGTGTGATTGAGATAGGCCATGCTAGCTTAGTTTAAGTCGTGGAATGAGTGCCACATACTTCCTTTGACTACTTTTAGAGAATGTTCTTCTTTTGGGCCATAAAAATATCTTCCAGGGCCTGCTAGGGCCTGCCAGATAGCTCAGCAGGAAGAAGTATAGGTGTTGCCCTGTCCCTGGATCATACATGGTGGCCGGAGGGAACTGACTCCCAAGAGTTGCCCTCTGACCTTTCCATGCACACACACACACACACACACACACACACACACACACAAATGTACATATGCATGAAAGATTGTTTTTAAAAGAAAAATCTACCCAGGTCTCCTAGGTAGATTAATTTCCCCTTGCCTAGATCATCACAGCTTGCTTGAATGAATTAGGGAGCTGACTTCTTTTCCTCTTGCTAGCCCTCCTGACAGGCATGAGGCATCTTTTTCTACTTCATATCCTCTCTAGTCTTCGCAGAGCACTTTTGCATGGACAATACTTACTGAATGATTTATTTAACTTAATATAATCAAATTGAACATTTGATTAGGACCGCTTCCACAGAGAAGTGGGGAGGTGGGGAGGGTCTAGTTCCATAGGCAGATTTTACATGGTATTTCTCGTCTCCTGGCTTCCAGCCCTGTATCCTGCTTTCCTCTGGTGGCTGTAACATAGTCCTAGGATTTGCTTTTGGGAAGTGAGCCCAGAGCTGAGGTGTCAACATAGCAGTTGGCATTAAGAAGCAAATGCAAGGCTTTGGTCATTCTAATACATGAATTTACTTTACTTTTAATTGTGTGTGTGTGTAAGTGCAGGTGACTCTGGAGGACAGAAGCATGGGATCCTCTGTAGCTTGAGCTATAGGTGTTTGTGAACCTCCTTACGTGGGTGCTAAGACCTGATTGGATGTTCTGGAAGAGCAATATGTGCTGTTAGTCACTGAGCCATCCCTCCAGCCCCTGATGCATGATCTTCTGATTATGACACTCTTTCACTTTGTCATTGGGGAACATGTGTCAGAAAATGGAAAAGCAAAAAGCTATCTGACCTCAGCCCTACTGAGAGACAGACATTGGGAACGTTGTAGTAGATTTATTTTCCTTACGTCTTCCTCCTCCCCTGCCTCCCCTTCTCCCTCCTCCTTTTCCCTCTCATATCAAGTGCAAATGTACCTAGAAAAGATACTAAGACAGAAAGGACAGGACCTTTGTGAACAAAGCTCTAAACCTCTAAGGAGCGACATCTCAGAACACTTGAATAAATGGACTGTGGCATCATATTCCTGAACAGGAGGAATGCCTGCAGTCCACACGGGGCTCTTTCGACATTAATCTTCATATCTAATGTAATTCCAGTGAAAAGTCATGGGAGTTTTATTTTGTTTGAGTGAAATATTAATTCTTTTCAACTTGCCAGTGTTTGTTATTGTGAGGAGTAAGTGACCAAAAGACCTCTTTTCTCCCTAAGGAAGATTAATGAAGGTGAACTCTCCATCCCACTTCCTAAGACATGATAGGATTACAGTAATCATGATGACACCTTCTGGATAGAAAATTATCAGATCAATGGGACAGAGAAGTGATCACAGATATTGCCCTCTGTGTGGGAGAGGCACACTGGGACCCATCAGGCAGAGGAGGCCCTGCCAGCCCGCAGCTACCAGGGGCTTGGAGAGCAGTTTGGAAAACCAGCGCTGAGTCTGATCCTAGCCTTGTATCCTGTACCAAAGAAAACTCCAAGAGGGGGTAATTAAGATTTTTTAAGGAAAGAAAAAAATAGAAAACTCTTAAAAATTAAAACTGTTTTCAACTTAGACAAAGGAAGCTTCTTTTTTTAAAAAAGTACTCTAACTTCGTCTAATATTAGCAATCCTCATGTGTGCATGTGGGTAAGAAACACCCGTGTTCATACAGGCTCTGGCACTGGGTGTTCTGAGCTTCTATGTGATTTCTGGGCAGATTATTTTTATTCCTTAGGCATTATTCTTTTGTGACTTGGGGGCTGGAACCAGGGCCTGTCTAGGACGGCTTCTGACCCTGACCTCTGGTTCTGACGCTGACCCGCCCACTTCCTGCTGCTCTTCCCTCCTCATTTGGGAACATCAGCCCATGACACGGAAAACAGAAAAGCAGTAACAGTGACACTGTTTTCTGTTCTGATTGCAGAAAGCATTTGTATATGTGTTCCTGTGTATACATACGTGTAGGCATATTTTGGATGTACATGTATGTGGGTTTACGTGTGTGATAACTAAAGGGTGCATGTCGGGGAGGCGCTCCTCTGAGGCATAAGCACACACAGAGAAGGTACTGGATTTAAGTGTAATGGGAAAAGAGCTGTGGACATTATTATATATTTTTGCTCTTTAGTAGGGCTGAATTTTATATGAAGTTGAATTAGATAAATTCAGAATATCATGATGTCAAATACTAATTAATAGAAGTTCTTGGTTTATACACAAAGTTTGAAATAATTAAGACCACTCAAATTTTAAAAGTGAAACAAAATCTCACTTCTCCCTCCTGACGCTGGTGCAGCCAGAGCAAATTTTCAATGGGTTTTGCTCAGGTCCCCACTCAGCAGCCCCAGGGAATAAATGGAAGACATGCCAGGGAGCAGGACAGGGTCATCTCAGGTCACACATGCCAGGGGGCAGGACAGGGTTACCTCAGGTCACACATGCCAGGGGGCAGGACAGGGTCATCTCAGGTCACACATGCCAGGAGGCCGGACAGGGTCATCTCAGATCACACATGCCAGGGGGCAGGCCAGGGTCATCACAGGTCATACATGCCAGGGGCAGGACAGGGGAAATCACAGGTCACAAATGCCAGGAGGCAGGAGAGGGGAAATCTCAGGTCACATATGCCAGGGGGCAGGACAGGGGTCATCACAGGTCACACATGCCAGGGGGCAGGCCAGGGTCATCTCAGATCACACATGCCAGGGGGCAGGCCAGGGTCATCACAGGTCACACATGCCAGGGGGCAGGCCAGGGTCATCACAGGTCACAC
>NC_034599.1:58458019-58458924 GCF_900095145.1 Mus pahari | reverse complement strand
AGGCCAGGGTCATCTCAGGTCACACATGCCAGGGGCAGGGCAGGGTCATCTCAGATCATACATGCCAGGGGGGCAGGACAGGTTCATTACAGGTCAGACATGCCAGAGGGCAGAACAGGGTCATCTCAGGTCACACATGCCAAGAGGCAGGACAGGGGAAATCACAGGTCAGACATGCCAGGGGACAGGACAGACAGGACAGAGGTCATCACAGGTCACATATGCCAGTGGTCAGGACAGGGTCATCTCAGGTCACACATGCCAGGGGGCAGGACAGGGTCATCTCAGGTCACACATGCCAGGGGCAGGGCAGGGTCATCTCAGATCATACATGCCAGGGGGCAGGACAGGTCAGACATGCCAGAGGGCAGAAAAAGGTCATCTCAGGTCACACATGCCAAGGGGCAGGACAGGGGAAATCACAGGTCAGACATGCCAGGGGACAGGACAGGGTCATCTCAGGTCACACATGCCAGGGGGCAGGACAGGGTCATCTCAGGTCACACATGCCAGGGGCCAGGACAGGGTCATCTCAGGTCACACATGCCAGGGGACAGGACAGAGGTCATCACAGGTCACACATGCCAGTGGTCATGACAGGGTCATCTCAGGTCACACATGCCGGGGGGTAGGACAGGGTCATCTCAGGTCACACATGCCAGGGGGCAGGACAGGGTCATCTCAGGTCACACATGCCAGGGAACAGGACAGAGGTCATCACAGGTCACATATGCCAGTGGGCAGGACAGGAGTCATCACAGGTCATATATGGGTACAGGAAAGGGGGAGAAGGCAGCTCACTGCAGCAATCAGGGCACTGGGCAAGCGACCCAGCTGTGCACAGGGGAGGGAGGGTGCAGTCCCTATGTGGGTTATGACCTATGTGGGTTATGACCTATGTGAGT
>NC_034599.1:58383192-58457574 GCF_900095145.1 Mus pahari | reverse complement strand
GACCTATGTGGGTTATGACCTATGTGAGTTATGACCTATATGGGTTATGACTGGTGTGTTTTCTCTGTGTTTGTATCTTATTCATAGCTAACAAGAAAAAAGGAAAGGAAAGAGGGAGAACTCCAGGCCACAAAAGACAGTCTAAAATATAACTCAAGAACATAAGGATTTTTTCATAATTTCTTCATGTAATAAATAGCACAGCTTGATAACATAAATTAGGTAAAATGGGAGCTCAAACAGAAGATGATAAAATGGAAGAATAAAACAAAGAGAGACTGCAGACACATAGAAACAAATTGAATACCAAAGTATTTTATGGAACTAATAAATAAACTATAAATAGAAGGGGGACAGACACTACTGCACACTGAACCACTGACATGGAAGCGAGCCGGCTAGCACAGAGTCAGCACAGGAAAGAGACAAAGAGATCCATCAGGTGCTGGCTCATCAGCACATGGCTCTGGTGCAAACTGCAGTGCCGCAACACTGAAAAAAGGGACCATACCTTTAAAGATTTATTTCTCATTCACAAAACAGTTCATCATGGAGAAACCAAGGCTGGCTCTACTCCATGTGGCCGCCATGATGCCACTCCTCCTGTCCCCTCTTCTCCTCCCCCCCCCCCCTCTCTCTCTCTCTCTCTCTCTCTCTCTCTCCTCTCTCTCTCCCCTCCCCACCTCCCCCCCCCCCCGCTGTTTCACTCCGTATAGGACAGTCTGTCTAATGGTGGAAGCTGATACCTCCCCACATGTCAGCTCATGTCACACACATGGGAAGTGTAAAGAGACCCAAGGGAAAGCCTTCTGAGGAGGTGACCTAGAGGGGCTCTTCCCATCTGATTTGCATAAATGTGGTTACATGCCCCATGTAATCCCAGGGAATAACGAAAGTTGTGATCTGTGATTGGATAGCCATGCACTCAGGCAAATTGAAATGTCATGTTTGAAAGGAAAGCAGCCCCTGGAGGACAAGTAAGTACCATAGGATGAAAGGCAAAGATGGGCACTATGGAAGAGCATTCGGTACCCCAATGGAGCATCCAGCAAATGGAAGAGAGGATGCTCACCGATGTAAGCAAAAGCTCTCAAAGTGAAGAGGGAGCAACGTGCTGCTGGGAGGAAGGCAGAGCCCAGTAAAGACTGGACTTAGAATATTTAGCATAAATTGTTTTAAATGCCTCCACTTTAAAGAGGAAGAATGTTTCAACATGTAGGAAGTAAGAAATCACCTATGAAGAGTAAAAATTCATGTTGGCATTAGAGTTCACAATATTTACCATCAAGAAGGATGGTGTGGTGTCCACATAGTTTTGAAATCAGAAGTAATAAACCCAGATGTAATTTAGATGTAAAGGCAGGTAAGATACCCATGAACCTTGCAGAACAGAACCATTGATAGCTCAAGATAGCCTACCAACCAAAACAAGAGCTGTAGTATAAAGGGCCATGAGAGTGACTGTTGATGATCATCTGAGCCATTTGCATGGATATCAAACACTGGGGTCTCTAGAGTCAAAATTGAGTGTGAATGTTGTAAGTGTAACAGTGTCAGAGTCTCTGAAATTGAGAGAGGAGAGAAAGCAGCTGGGTACAGCAAGAAATCGGAAGCCCCATCTTCTGCAGCTTGGCTGTTCTAATCCTGGTCTCATCTAACACATGCCAGAAAAGCTTAGTAGTTTTCATAATTAGCTTTATCCAGCTGTATAGCATGAGTCAGCAAAATATTGCCTGGGCGTTAGCCACCTGCTCCTGTGAATAAAACTGCATCAGGACATGGTGTCATGGTCCATTCAGTCACTAACAAAATGCCACAAAGCTGGTGGCTCCTACCAACAGAAACAGGTTTCTTATAGTTGTAGTGAGCAGGAAGTTCAAAGTTGAGGTTCTTAGGTTCAGCATCGGGTGAAGACCTGCTTTCTCACTTGGGAGGCTACTTTCTCAGTGTTTTTCACACGGTGAGAAGGAAAGGCCACTCACTGGGACCATCTCCATAAAGGCCCCTGAAGTCTCTGCCCTCGTGACCTAGTCACGTCTCCGAGACATTCAGCCCTCAGCAGCCAGCGTCACAGTGTTGTTTCTGTGCTGGCAGTCAGCCTGCAGAGAGCCCACACGCCTGAAATGTCCACTGTAACTTTAATTTCTTCAAAACCAATTTCTAATGATGGTTCTTAAATGCTTTAACCTCCCTTGTACCCCACCACCCACCAGAGGTAGTGGAAAAGAAAGGATATGGGGGTAAGGGGGATGGAATGGTTTAGAAAAGTTCTTCGGAGCAACTCCTGTCTGTGTTGTCTGGAAATCAGCAGTTCAGTTCACAGGTCAGCATCAGCAGCTGGATCCACTGGAAAAACACGTGACAGATACCCCAGCAGTTCAGTTCAGTAGAGTCAGGATAGCGAACAAACCGTCAGCGGTGGCACGACCTAGCAGAGACAGCCAGGTTTCAGCCTTGGGACAAGTCAGCAGGAGGGACCCGGAGGAACTCAGGAAATGTTCCTGGCTGTGTCTCTCTCAGCTAAGCAAAGATAGCCAAAACGCGAGACCTACAGTGTGGCACAGCCAGCTCTATAAGCAAGCCAAGCTTAGCTCTGTTACTGTCCATCGAGTCCTTCTTTTTTTTTTTTTTTGTTTTTTGTTTTTTTGTTTTTGATTTTTTTTCAAGACAGGGTTTTTTTTCGAGCCAGGTGTAGCCCTGGCTGTTCTGGAACTCATTTTTGTAGACCAGGCTGGCCTCGAACTCAGAAATCCGCCTGCCTCTGCCTCCCGAGCGCTGGGATTAAAGGCGTTCGCCACCACGCCCGGCTCATCGAGTCCTTCTTATACTCCCACCAAACATCACATGTGCTCCGTGGGTCTTTCTGTCTCAGGTGACATCACTCTGCCAAACAACCTGAGTCTGCAGAAGTGGCAAGAAACTGCAGCACGCCATTAGAAGATTTTTGGTACATTTCTCTCTATGGTGTTACAAATGTAGCTCAACTATACAATGTAAGGTGGACAATACATTGTAGGTCAATGAAGAATCCTTCATCACATGTCCTTTCCCATGCTTGCTTTAGCAGAACATCCTTTCTCCCATGTTTACTTCAGCTAAACATTACATCACAAGTCTGCCTTAGCCCTTTACCTGTGTCCACTTCAGCTAAACACTCTTCACATGTTTGCTCCAGCAAAACACCATCCAACACAACTGGCTTCCCAAAGAACCCTTAAGTTTCCACTTCAGCCTACTATTCTGCTCCTTTAAGAGAAAAGAGTTGCCCGCATAAAGGAATCCTGGAATATTTGTTAAGCTTTACTAATTTGTTGATGCTGGGGTTGGATTTCAGTTGGAAGAGTACTTGCCTAGCATGAACAAACCCCAATCCCAAGTAACACATAAACTGGGCATGGTGGCTTGTGCCTGTATCTCCAGCTAGAGGATCAGAAGTTGAAGGTCATTCTTAACTGCATAGTAAGTTCAAGACCAACATGGGCTACATGAGACTCTCCCTCAAAATAATAATAATAATAATAATAATAATAATAATAATAATAACATAGTTTGAGGTTTTTAATCAGACCATTTCCCTCTATTAAATTTATGTCAAATCTAATAATGTAATATACATATCTTTATTATACATCAGTGTGTCAGTTGTTATAAAGATACCAAGGAATACAGGTCTCCTAATGAAAGTTGGTGTGCTTTCTTCCACTTTATCTCCATGTTTCCACATTGGCAGAACCTGTATATGAGGATATCGCATCTGGACCAGAGTGGTGGGACAGGGTGAGCTTTCTGTTGGAAGGTTCTAAGTCACAGGGCTATGGTGGCCGCTTCTCCCTTCAGCTTTCCTTTCCTTCCAGTGCTAGGGTCTGATCCGAGGGCTTCGCACATGTGACTCGAGTTCTCTGCTACTGAGCTGGAGCCCTGGGACCTCCCCTTTTAAAATTTCAAGCAATTCTAAGGTAATTTAGAAAATTTAGACAAAGTAATAAAGTGCTGAATTATAGTTTTAGAAATAATAGTGAAGGACTATATGGAAAGGGCATTGTTCTGTTTATATGATTATTGAATAATTATATTTCATATTATGTCAGTGTGTGAAGGTTTACATATTTTACAAACTGCAAAGCATGTGCTCTGGTATGCTGTAATCACAGCATAGAGGGGAGCCCAGAGGCAGTGGGTGATGGGAGGTTGCTAGGGATCAGCTTGTTCTCAAAGCCAGCTTTGGAGCTGGTGTGTCTCTAAGCCCATCTTTCCTGTCACTTTCCACGCCTCCCCCAACAGGTCCACACTTGGGCAGCCACCCAGACCTCTCCAGGTTGCAGGTCCTCCGTGCTTTGATGTGCTGCTTCAGTTGGCCACCATTCTTCTCACCTGTAACTGCATCTTCTAACCCATCCTGTAACTCCATGTCTCTTTTAAGATGATGTTTAACTATCATCCACACTACTACATCATAACCCTGACTGCACATCACAGTTGCCCAGGGAGTCTTACAGAAATACCAACGCCTAGGCCTGAACTAAACTGTTCCGGTTTAATCCCCAAGATGGGTGCTCAGGCAGCAAGTGTTTTCTAGAGACTCCCTAAGTGGTTCCAACACACAGTCAGGATAGAGTGGCTGCAACAGCCCTGCAACAGCAGCAGCAGGCAGAGTTAAAACCGCTCCTGTTTCTAAAACCCCCTTAGCTCTCAGCTTCCCCGTTGCTCATGAAATTTAATGATCATTGTATTAGTGTTACATAGTAGGTGCTCAGTGAGTGCTGAGGTTCGCTGCATTCCCCTTCCAGCCAGGCTCATACAGAGATGTTTATCCTTGCCATCGGAAAGGATGGGCAGCAGAGTGGGCAGATGTTTCTTATTTAGCCACGATGAGGAGTTTATTTTCTGTACTCTGTAGCCCTCTACTGTGTCCCATCCACTTGCCCACCGTTGCCTCTCCAGCACACATACCTGTTGTTGGCATGGTGTCGGGGACTGAGGAAAGCAGCATACCAAATCTGCTGATTGCAGGACAGGCTGCTGCTCCCTGCCCCTCAGCCTCTCCTTGTGTCATTCTTAATGATGTATTTTATACTGGATCTTGCTGCTTTAGCTTTCAAAAGCCAGTTGTCAGGTGTTCTTTATCAAAGGCTTTCAGAAAATCCAGATAAATTATGCTCTGTGCCCTGAAACTGCCAAACCTGTATTTCACTTCTATTCAGAGCTTGACAGTTTTGTTGAAGTGGAATCTCTCGCTCTCTTCCTTCAATTTACCTTCACTTCCCTGACCTTGATACCTGCCAGACAAATAAGAGATCTTGTCCCTTTTGATACTGGATGTCCTCAGTCACATACATGCCAGCTCTAGTTAAAAAATGGTGGGCGGTTGTCTCTGTCTCTCAGATAAGAAGGAGATTCCAGAAGTAACTTAGATGTAGGGGAGGAGAGAAGAGAGCAAAAGGAAAGGAAGAGCAGCTGCGTTACCTCAGCAAACCTGGAATTCTCTATGACTCTCCGCATTCCCCACTGCAAAGGAAGCAAGGCTGGTCACACCTGCTCTTCCCTGGAACTGGCCTGGAAGACGATAGGTGGCACTTCCTGCCTACTGTCCCCTCTTAAAATGCTATTTGAGGGCAAGGGAGGTGGCACAGTAGATCCAGTACTTGCATTCCCAGGTGTGAGCACAGGACATAGGATCCTAGAACCTATATAAGAGCCAGGCAGCTCCAGAGGCAGCCTGTAATCCAGGGAGGGAGAAATGGGATCGCCTGGGCAAGGTGGCTAGCAAGCCAGACCTGTGAGCTCTAGGCTCAGCAAGAGACCCTGCCTCAATGAATAAAGGAAAGAGCAAGCCAGGAAGATGTCAATATCAGCCCCAGACCTGCACATGGATACACATACCTTTTTTTCTTAGTTATTATTTGAGGCAGTGGGGTGTAGCAATGTGGTAGTGCTTTCCTAACATGTACAGGCACACCAAAAAGGAACAAGTCTGGTTCCTGTTCATTGAGCACCATAAAGAGTTGAGGGTGTAGAGGATTCTGATTTTCTGTTGCCCCTCAGTCCTGCATCCTGGCTGGGGAACCCTAACACTTTGATCAGCTAATATTTAAACCATACAGTGAGTTTCTACCTCTGTGCTTAAAAGAAACATTCCCTTTTCTCTCCTTAAGCCTAACGGGCAAGGTGTAATACAGCTGAGGTCAATAGCAAGGTCCTCTGTTACAAAACCAGATTCATTGTAGATGGACAAACTACATATTCAGCATATGTGCATTCTGAAGCAAATCTATTAACTTTCATGCTTTGAGCGCTTCATAGGTTAAGTAGTAAACCATTACCTAGTTCCCCTAGAAGCTATGCAAATTAATTAATTTTTGGAAAATAACTTGAAATGTTAAATCAGTTTATAAACACCAGACAATGAAATTCTTCCCGCTGAGAGGTCCAGTAATCTACAACTTCCTATGATCAAGGTAAAAGCAGTGTACTTGAACTATACAATTAAATGTGACTTATACACAAAGTATACAGTGTTTAAAATCTACAACCCACTAAAAAGAATCAATTCCTATTTCATCACTACAATAAAAGCATTTTTGACTCTAGGAATGGTGGTTATCTGTATGACTGATGGAGACATTGCACCTTTATCCTTTTCAACAGCCTGTTTGGTGTTCACACTTCACCTGTTACTACTGACTGAAGTGCCTTCCAGTTAGTGTTTATAACCTCAAGACTCTTTTATTTCCTGGGAAATCTGCCTGTGCACAACTTTGCTGTATTCAAAACCTCCCATGTCAAGATTTAGTACTTTTATATTGTAGTCATTAAAATTGAACAAAATCTTAATAGTCCTTTATTAACTACTACACTGAATTTGCATAGTGGAAATCACCACATGTTAATTGGATTTAATTAACTATTTTAAATTACACAAAATTCTGACAGTAGACAATAGCATAGGGTACTCAGGAGCAATAAAATTAGAGATGGTATTGCTACTTTATTAAAACTTAATGAAACTATTCATAATCTTATTTATTGCTCACCAGAAGAAAACTGTGTTCATTGTGAAGGCAAAAATGTCAGCTAACAACCTTTTTTTTTTTTTTTATCACCCAGGAAAAAGTTCAGCGGTTAATAAAAGGGTCCACGATCTCCAACCTCACAGTTCTACCATCCTCTCATCGCACTAACCCCCACTTTATCCCCATACCTGTCTTGCAAAAGGATGCCAGTAAAGGTTGGTGATGGGGCAGCCTTGCTTAGGGATGTGAAAGTTGGTGATGGGGCAGCCATGCTTAGGGATGTGAAGGTGGGCACCTTGAGGAGGTTAGTGATGGGGCTGCCATGCTTAGGGGTGTGAAGGTTAGTGATGGGGCCGCCATGCTTATGGATGTGAGGGTGGGAGCCTTGAGGAGGAATAGGGACCTGAGCTGAAATAGCTTAGCCACTAAGTTTCTTAGGTGACCTCAGATAAGTCAGGTCCTTACCTGGGCTGAGCTTCACCCTGGACTAGGTGACCACCAGAGCCTCTTCTACTTCTCAGTCCATTATTTCATGAATTTAATATCAACGTAGGTGTTGGTGTTATGTATTAAAATGGTTATCATGTTTGTGTGATATAATTAGGAGTTCCTGTTTTCTAAGTAGCTTCTGATGGGCTTCTGATTGCTTTTTAATGTTATTTCAGAATACTGCTATGCAAAACCATGAAGCCAGAGATAATATAATTAGTGGTTTTTTTCATTTCATATGTATGAGTGTTTTACCTGGATATGTGTATGCCTGTACTCCAAATGCATGTCTGGAACCCTGTGAGGCCAGAAGAGGGTGCTGGGAATCCTGGAACTGGGGTACAGGTGGCTGTGAGCATGATGTGGTGCTGGGAACTGAACCTGAATCCTCTGAGACAGCTCTCCAGCCCCTTTAAAGCCTAGTGTTATAAACTATTGGACTTCTAATGAAAAAAAAAAGGATGGTATCATCTTTACCTGGGTATCCATGGTGCCCAGGACGGTCTGGGTAACTGAATTGACTGAATAAGTAGCCGAAGGAGTAAGTAGAGGGTGCGGATTAGGTGTGTGTGTCTACTGTGATTCTCTTAGCTTCCCCTGGTTCATTTGATTGACTGAAATGTTAAAGAGTGCTGAGTGAATCCCTTTCCTAACACAAATATAAAGCAGTGAGATGATCTTATCTCGCCCCTTGTCTGTTTGGAGTACTCAGGACCCAGAGTTGGTTCTAAACCATTCTTGTGATAGCACAGATTCAAAGTCCTCTGGCATCTAGTCGTGTCTTCTCTGCTGACCCATGTCTGCTGTGGTGGATCCCCCTGCATGTAATGGCTTCCTACAGTTGTCATTATTTCTTTCCTAGCTGTGAGAAGTTCCGTGGCTCACACCTTCTGGTGGCTTATGGACCACAAATGTCCCAGGGACACTAAGTGACATTAGGAAGTTTGCCTTTCTTGCTTCAGCGTCATCTTCCTCCTACATGAAATTAGGAGGGAATGAATGAATTAGTCTTTGCTTTAGGAGATGAAAAATCACTGTAACACAAAGGTGAATCTAGGATCAAGGCAACCAGTGCAGAGGGAAAGACACTTATTTCTATGTCCACTGAGAACAGATGGCCTATCATATTTGTAATTAATCAATCAATTAGTTCTCATGTATTTAAGGAGGACTTGTCATAAGCCCTGTTACTGTACAAGGAAATATTAGTGTCAGGAAAGCACAAGTCACAGAAATGTGTGGCTTTTCAGGGGTTTGATACCTTTAAGTGACATTTAAGACCCATGCCAGGTCTGCAGAAGCTCAGCATGAGAGATGAACAGCATCCACATCAACAGGATTCCTCAGGGTTTCTTAAATTATCTGGCAAAATCTCAGAAATGAAGCTCCCCACAGAGTCAGTGGTTGAGAACACTAGCACACAGACCAGAATCTAGTTTTCTCACCTGGAGAGTGCACATAGCTCTCACACATGGGATTGGGTATGGACAGTAAAAGATAGTTATGAAAACAAAGCATTTACTACTGTAACATACAGAGCTCGTTCAGTTCTAGTGAAGCCTGACTGATCTCAGAGGGCTTAAGCTGTGACCAGAGCACTGCTTAACCCCGACATCAGGGCACAGACATGTCTTGTGGGAGCTTCAAGACTTCAGGTCCTCAGGCTCTGTCTGATCTTGACCATTTGGGCAGGTCTGGAACAGGGATTGGAAACCTTCACCTACAAAAAGAAAACCAATCCTCCCACAAATGATTGTGCTGTATGCAAATGAGGCTTCTCTTTTGCTGGCGAAGCCTTTGGCTTTCAGCCCCTTAGCAGGCACTCTTCTGCTGTGGCAACAGACTAACGCGTCTGATAGCTCTGATAGCTCTGCGCTGTTGTCGGGCAGCAATGCACTGTCCTCAGGCTCCCGGAGCAAAGGCAGTCTCAGGCCCTCTTAGGAGTTCCAGGTTCTTCAACTTAGTCCAGCTTGGTTTTAGTTTATGTACTAGGGATTTATTGAAATAGAAAATTCTTCACTTTTCTCTCTATTGTATAAGAGCAAAAGAACCTTAAGCCCCAGCAGAAATTTGTTGCAGGTAGTCTCCAGATTTCTGGGTTTCTGACATCAAAACAGTAGCCAATAGACCGACTGTAAGGAAAGGTCTGTCCCTAACATGGGGCTTTGTGTATTATTCACCTGTTTATCCCATTAACAAGGTGTCTTGTTAAGAAGTGTCAGTGGCAGCCTCGCTGATAACAAGAAATTGTACATCAGTTTCACAAACTTCTGGCTTTTATAACTTCTGGTGATATGAGCATGTCTACAGATAATTTTTTTAACAAAATATGAGTGATTTGAACACTGGGTATATGGGTTTAAGTATACAAGTTTTCTTTCCTTCAGAACAAAAGATCACCTCAGTTATTAAGAATGTGTGCCTCATATCCATGAGTTTCAAAAAATGCAATAAAATCACTAGTGATTGAAAACGCCATAAGTGTAAGGAAGTTTTAGTTTGTCTTGAAATTATATTTCTACCTAAAAATGAAATTATCTTAGTGCAATTTGATTTCATATTACTGCAATTGGAAATGATTTTTCCCTTGGGTTAGCATATTAAGCTTAAAGTGTGCTATAGCTATTTTTCATGCAGAAGATTAAGGCACTAAAATGTACCTTTACAAATGAGATGATAAATGATGTTACATTACTGTTGTGCAATTCATAGGGCTCAGACTTTGTACAATTGCTTAGAGCTAAACTCATGTTTTCTTGTGTGTTGACCTTCCTTTTAGGCGTCTTAAGTATGATTGAGCGAGGGCTGATCCCCCCAACAGCGAGGATTACCTTTCAGAACCCACCCATTAAACCCCAAGCACTTCCCCTGCACAGTTTTGATGAGCATCGTAAGGTACCCATGGAAGGTAAGACACTCACACCTCTGTGCTTCACTGGGATCTTGCAGGAATGGCCTCTCCATCAAAATCTAGACTGCTAGACATTTTATCCTCAGTGACAGAACAAGAAGATAGGTTAAAGCATCCTGAGTTTATTTGAGCACACAAAGCACCTGAGGCTATCCGTGCAGAGCCTGTGCACTGTGTGTTAGGAAGTTGGTATTTTCAAGGGCTTGTAGTTTGGCTGGGGAAACAAAACAAAAATAGTAAAGAACTAAAAATTAAAATCAAAGTACTAAAACTGAAAGATGCTCTATTGTTTGCTATTTGAGTGTCCTTTTATGACATGATTGAAGGCACTAGCTTCTCAATTAGACTTGTCTTCCTGCTTTTAGTGAGGGTATTACTTGTACATTCGCAATACAAATTGTTTATCAGCTATACGTGTTGAAAATAGTTCTTCCTATTCTAGGTGGACATTTTATTTTTTTATAGTGCCTTTTTAAAATTAAACGTTTTATATTGAGATAATTGTAGCTTCGCATGTGTTTGTAAGAATTAACAGAATTCTTTGCATGGTTTTCCCCCCAGTTTTAACAAAGTAGAATATTATAGTATGATATCATCATCAGGTTGGACTGAGTATAAGACAGGGCCTTGCCCATGGTAGGCAAGCACTCTCCCACTGAGGTATATGCTAGTCCCCAGCCCGGATACTGATTCACTCAAGACCGGAATATTTCTATCACCACATGGATAGAATCCACCAACTTCCTTCCATATCCCTTTAGTCCCTGGCATCCAAAAATCTGTTCTTCATTGTATAACTTTGTAACTTTAAAACTCTCACATAAGACTAATAGAGGATGGAACCTTTGGGGTTTGTATTTTTCCACTCAGGAGAATCCTCCAGCTTGTAGCTCCTTTTTTTTTTTTTTTTTTTTTTGGTTACATTATGACATCTCCATGCACACATACAATATGCTTTGGTCATATACACTTCTGTTATTATTCTTTTGTTCCCCATGCCCTGCCCTTCCCCCTTCCTTTTCCATATCAATAGTTAACTCCCTTTGATCGTTCATATCTTCTCCCTATCCTAGCTTCTCCAACATATGAGAAAAATAGGAAATCCTTGTCTTTATAGGAAATAAGCTGGTCCCATTAATCTTCTAGCAAATGGTGTAATTTTATTCTTCTTTATGGCTTAGTAGGACCCATTTGCATGTGTGTGTGTGTGTGTGTGTATTTAAATCTATTATCTCTTAATAGGCAGCTAAGCTGATTCAAGGAGAAACAGACATATCTCTAATATACTGATTCTGAGTTCTTTGTTTATACATGAGGAAGTGATATGGCTGAATCATATAGAACTTCTGTTTAATTTTTTTTTGAGGAATTCCACACTAATTTCCATAGTGTCTGGCCTAATTTATATCTCCACAGTTGTAAATAGGTGCTCCTTTTTCCTCCCTGGATCCTCCACAGGGATTGTGGAGTGACTCATTGTGAGTCGTTGTGTATCTTTTCCTCTATTTACGGGCCACGGGTATTTGATTGAAAACCCTTTCCTTAGTTTAATTCCCCACTGTTTCACCTGAGTGTTTCCTCCTTTTTTGTCAATCTTTTGAGTTCTTTATACACTCTCAACATGAACCTCCTATTGGATGATAAGCCAGCAGAGATGATATTTTCCTATTCCATAAGGTGTCTCTTCACTCGTGGATTGTTTAGTCTGCAGTGAGAAAGCTTTGTAGTTCCATATAATCCCATTCATCATTTATTATTATTATTCCTTGAAATATTAGCTATCAAGAAAGCCCTTGCCCATGCCTACATCTTGAAGTGTTTGCCTGGTTTCCTCAGGCAGGTTCAAAGTCTCAGGAACTTTAAGGTCTTTGATCCATTTTGGTTTAGTTTTTATACAGTGCGAAAGGTGGGAATTTAGTTTCAGTCTCTGTATGTAGACATCCAGTGTTCCCGCCACCATTTGGTAAACAGACCATCTTTTATCCAGTACTCATTTTTGGTATCTTTGTTAAGAATCAAATGGTTGCAACTGCTTAGGCTTATTTCTAGTTCTTCTATTATGTCTTTTAAAATTATATGTATGTGTGCATGGTGTGCATATGTTTTGTGTTTGTGGGGGGCACATGTGTATGCAGGTGCACATGTTTATATGCAAAGGTCACCTTATTTGCTGAGGTGGGGTCTCTCAGTGAACACAGAGCTAGATAATTCCCGCGAGTCTAGCCAGCTCCCTTGCTCAGGAGAGCCCCTGCCTCTGCATCTTGAGTCCTGGGATTCTGGGTGGCCGCCATGCCTCCCTGGCTTGTAGGAGGTCTAAGGACCCCAGCTCTCCTGCTTGCTGAGCGAGTGTTGTTGGTTTTCCCGCAGAGCTATGCTCCCAGCTTCTGTATCTGCTTTTCGATGGTGCAGTGCTGCTTTAGTTACTGTGCTTCTGGAGTCTAGCTTGAAGTCAAGTATTGTGATAATTCTACAATTGGGAGTTTTGCTTAGATTTTTTTTGGGTTCTTTGTTGCTTTTATATGCATTTTAGGTGTGCATGTACCTGCTTCTGTGAAGAATGTTATAGGAATTGGTTTTTTACTTTCTTTTTTTCTTCTATTATTTTATTTTTAACTTTTTTATTGATTGTGAATTTAACATCATGTACCCCAATCTCATTTAGCTCCCTGTTCCTTCATTTCTGATGTCTGCCCTAACAACTTCCCCCCAAAAGAAAATAAAAATAAAAGATAAACAAACAAAAAAACAAAAACAACAACAAAAACATCTTGCTGTGGAAGTTACAGTATGCCACACAATATACCCTTTAGTCTACACATCTTTCCTTGAAAATGTTCATTACTGCGAGTCATTGGTCTGGTTCAGACTTCTGCTCCATCATCATTCTGGACCCTCACAAGGACTCCTCTCAGATATCATGTTGTTGCCCTGTGTCATGGAGATCCTGAAGCTTTGCATCTGCAGGACTGGACTGTTCACACACTCCAGCAGTTCATAGATGGGGGTGGATGTTGGGGTGAACAGACTCAAAGCCCTGCATCTGGGCCTGGGTGATAGCTGAGCTGGTCAGCTCACCAGCTGTCCAGCATGCACCACCGGGGCAAACTATCCAGCACTGCCCAGGTGAGGTGCAGGGCCTGCTCTCCCAAGTACACAGCTGGTGAGGGGCAGGGCCAGTTCTTGGACATCAGCATGGTTCCAGGAGGCAGCCCAGATCAGGAAAGTCCAAATGGCCTTTGGTGGTAATGTGGGCCATAGACATCAACACAGATCCTCCTACGTCTGCATGGCTACAGACCCAGACATGGCCCTCAGCAGAAGCAGCTGGGACCTCACCATGGCCTCAGGTGGCAGCACAGGCTACTCACAGCAGACTGTTCCTCTCCATCTTCATGTCCCCAGTTCCACCTCTCTTCATCATGCTCAAACCAGTCTGTTCCTTCTCTCCCACCTTTTACCACATGCTTGCACGCATGTGGCTCCCACTGGCCCTCTGTGTTACTGCAACTTTGGTGGAGATTGCACTGAATCCATAAATCACTTTTGGTAATATGGCCATTTTAACAATGTTAACTCTGCTGGGTTTTGTTTTGTTTTGTTTTAACTAGTATAAATGGAATTAGTTTTCTGACTTTTTCCCCAGTGATCTGTTGTTGGGATATGGAAAAGCTACTGGGTTATCTATGTTGATTTAGTAGCTTGCTACTTGTTGAAAGTTTTTATCAGAACAAGAATTGTCTGGTAAACTCTTTTAAGGATATGGCCATATCTGAAATTAGTTGACTTTCTTCATTTCCTAATAGCATCTCTTTTCTCTTTTTCTCCTGCCTTTCTGCTCTGGCTAAGAATGCAAACACTATATAGAGTGAGAAAGGAAGAGTTGGCCCCTGCCTCTTCTCTGACTTAGAGTTTTCTCCTATTCCTTGTAGCATTAGGCTATATGTAGCCTCCTATAGATAGCCTATATGTAGCCTCCTATAGATGGCCTATATATAACCTCCAATATGTTGAGGTATGACCACTTTTCCTAGTTTTTTCAGAGCTTCTACCATGAAAAGATGTTGAACTTTGTCAAAAGCCTTTTCTTTATGTATTGATAATTACAGGATTTTATCTGACTCTGTTTATATGCTGTATTACATTTGTCATCTGCATGCATATGTTGAGCCTTGTTTGCATTCCTGGGATGAATCTGCCTTGATCATGATATGGGTTCTTTTTAATGTGTTCTTGGATTCAGTTGAAACTTATAGCAGTAATTACCCATTTGCTGCCACGTAATGCTTCCTGTTAGCATGCTACAGCCATGCACCTGTCAAAACCTTCCTCCGTTATGAGACAGCTATGTAACATTAATGTGCAGATTTTGTATGAACATATGCTCTCATCTTTTTAGAGCGAATGCCTTGGCACGTGATTGCTGGGTCTTAGTGGACTTTCATGTCTGCTTCATCCATTCACAATACTTTCATACCAGAAAGTGGTTTTGGTTCAACCATCAAAAATAACTTTTAGATACAAAAAGAAAAGGAATGTCCCTTACTTGTGCTGCTATGTATTCTCTGTGTCCTTTGCTCTCCTATCTTCCATGTATTCCTTGAGCATCCCTCTTGTGTAGTTCTTTTAGATTCTGAATTTGAGTAATACAGTGTTTTCATTTTCTTTCATCTGGGAATGGGTTAAGTTCCCATCTTTTTTTCCTAAACAAATTTTCTTTAAAACTTCTTTTAAAAAAATGATTATTTTTATTTGTATGTGCATTGGTGGTTTGTGTGTGTGTGTGTGTGTGTGTGTGTGTGTGTGTATGCGTGTGTGATGCCTGATCCCCTAGAACTGAAGTTACAGACAGTTGTGAGCTGCCAAGTGGGTGCTAGAAATTGGGTCCTTTGGAAGAGCAGCCAGTGCTCCCAACCACTGGGCCATCCTTCCAGCCCTTAAAGGAAGTTGTTCTTGAGCATATGTGATTCTGATTGCCATGTTTTCTTCATCTTAGCACTTGAAGGAAAGGGGCCATGCCTCATCTTTTGTCAGCCTCTGACAGTGAACTTGTTCCCCTGTAGGCAAGGTGGTCCTTTCCTCCATGTGCTTTCAATACTTTACTCTCTGTTTTTAGTTTTCGGAGTCTTTTATTGTGTTGTATGCTGCCTTGGAATTCCTTGTCTTTTTCCCATTTCCACTTGCCTTAGCCTTTTAAACCTGTGGGCTTTTATTTTACTGGATTTGGCATGCTTTCAGCCATTATTTCTTCTCTGTAGTACCCCTCTGTATCCTCTCCCCTGGGGAAGCAGTGGCGTAGATGTGGGCTCTCTCATGCAATCCCACAGGTCTTTGAACTCTGTCCACTCTGTCCACTCTGCCTTGGGTCTGCCTTGAGTTCTCAGATTGGGTGCTGTCTGTTATAGCTTCCAAATCACTGATTCCTTTGCCTATATCTTTGAACTTAGGTTATTGAATTTTTAATTTTTTTCATTTTCTTCTCATACATTCTGATTCTTTGTAGAGATTTTGTATGTTTTTTATTTAAGTGTGTTTGTAGTTGCTTATGGTGGATTTTTATGATGGCTGCTTCATGATGTATTATGATTGTTTTAATGTTCATGTATGAGTTTTGATCATATGTGATGCTGATCTAAACTCCTCCCTGATATTTTTCTCACATTTTTATTTAGCAGATTTATAAAATGTCACATGTTAATGGACAATGTTATGTTTTGATACATATATGCATTGCATACTGTTTAAACCACGTTGAATACATTTGTCTCCCCAAACATTTCTCATTTCTCTATGATAGGAACTTTTAAATTCCCTTTTTTGTAGACTTTCCACCTATCTGGAACATTATTATCCACTGTTACTATAGTGTTTGAAATATCACAGCAGAACTTACTGTTCTTAACCAACTGTGCTGGAGAGTTTCCCACCAACTTGTCACAGGCTAGAATTACTCTCAATTGAGAAAATATCTTCATAAGATTTGCCTGTGGGACATTATTTTGATTAGTGGTTGATGTGGGAAGGCCCAAACCATTGTCAGTACTATATCCTAAGCAGGTGGACCTATATCAAAAATCAGGCTGAGCAAGCCTTGGGGAGCAAGCCAGTAAGCAGCACTCCTCCATGGCCTCTGCATCAGCTCTTGACTCAAGTTCCTGCTCTGAATTCCCTGGATAATGGACCACAAGCTATCCACTGAAATAAATCCTTTCCTCCCCAAGTTGCTTTTGATCTAGAGTGTTCTATCACTGCAGTGGAAATCTAAGAGACTGTGATTCACCAGCACTATCTTCCCATCTTCCCCCTTACTCGCCCGCTTCTGTTACCCACCACTCTGCTCTCAGCCTCTTTGAAATTAACCTAGCTAGATTTCACACGTTATGATCATCACATCACATGGTAGTTCTGTTTTTAATTTTGGTGAAACTTGTATTTTCCATAATTTTATGTTCCCATTAATAGAACTTAACATTGGGGACACCATTTTATCTCTTGTAACCAATGAGTTTCTTTCAAGGCTACAGTGGGTTTCAATTCCTTTAATGGACATACCCCACACAGAAAAATAGAAACCTATGATTAAAGTCTTCTGAATTTGCAGTTTTGCACCAGGCTGCATTAGACAACATGCTTCTTCCATGCCCTTATTTGGAAATGTTCTGCCCACAGCCAAGCAGGGCCTGACCAGCTAACCTCAAGCCTGCCATTTCTTTCCCTAGAAAGCTCTGTAACCCATTGCAGTCCAGCAGATGTAAGAGCAGTCTGCTCAGCACCGGGTTAGTGTCTCCGCCTTATTTTTTGCCATTCACAAGCAGTGTGCGAGGGTGTGTTCCTTTTATCCACATCTTTGCCAGACATTCTGGTTTTAGTCTTTTGGGCAATAGTTATTCACTCTGGGGTGAGAGGACGGACTATCAGGGGCTTCTTCCAAGTGACCCCTCCAGCATGTCAGGTTTCATCGTCATGTTTACCTGTAAGGCCCCGCTAGTCAACTTGGGCCTTACATACACATTGCAGGTAGGAAAATGGTGGTGGTGGGCACTTTCTCTCTTAAATCTATTAGGTGGCATGACAGCCACAAGGAAGACAGGGAACGTGAACATCCAGGGATAGGATCAATGTTCCTATTTAGACATGCTTAGACTGAATACTTGGGTTTGGTGGCACCATGGTGCTGGTCAGCATAATGGTGAGCCATCACAGAGAGACTTGCTAGACGCTGGGAGAATCAGAGAATGTGTTAGACTGGACCAGATGCAGCAAGCAAATCCCTTGTGCGGCAGGTCGTGATGCTCTGAAACTCTTGCTGCCTTTAGAAAGACGCTTGAAAAGAGGCCTGGCCGCCCAGCTGCAGGCTGAGAAAGCGAGTCCTCCAAGTGAGCTGAGCTGCACATTGCTATCACTTATTAAGTGTTGTTCAGTGTCAGTCGGTTTTTCAAAGACTGTTGTTATAAGGGTTTTTTTTTCCTCCCCTAGAATGCAGGGCTTGGGCTATCTGCAAAGGGTAGCTGAGGTTGCTGCCCGGACAGATATGATTGAGTGTTATTGCCTATAGGTTAATTAATCTCAGAAATAATCTTTATGACGTTATTCACCATATCAGTTTTTCCAAGTCAGTTTAAGTTTTAGTCATCTTTTTTAATAGCTACCCAATAAAAAAGTTCATCATATGCAACTATATTAATTATCTTGTACATAAACTTGGAAATCTGACTAATTAAGGAAGTCTTTAAAAAAAAAAAAAAGAAACAAATTTTCCTCTCTACTCTTCCTGCCTTTTAGATCTAGCTTTCCTCTAGGCATTTTGCATAAGGTGGGCTGACCTTGTGTTCTAAAGAAATAGTTGCCTTATCATAGATTTTGCTTTTGAGACAAGAATCCCATTGGTGTCACAGAATGGGTACAGGAAATGCAGGGAGTACGCATCCAGTGGCTGCCAGCCATCTGACTTTCAAGTTGAACCCCATCGGATGCACCAGATGGCCTAGGCTGTCTTTCTGGAAGGAGTAATGTTGTCCTGCCTCTATCCAGTTTCCTTTCCTCTAGCTCACAAGCCACGCCCAGTTCCTAAAGAAGTGGAGGAGCCTTCTCACCAGATACAGAAGCCCAAGGTACTCACACGTCTACCGCAGAGGAAGGCAGGCTGCCTATGTGACTCTGTGTAACAGACACATGTGGAGCTGCTCCTCTCACACAGAAGCAAGCAGTATCTCAGCAGCTGTGAGGGGGCAGTTTATCTCATTTGGTTATTATCAGTCTCTGTGGTGCCATGGATCAAATGCAGGGCCTCCCACGTGCTAGGCAAGAGCTCACCACTGAACTACACAGTCAGCTCCTACTTTAAAAGAGAAAATGAATGCACAAGTCAACTCTGCCAGGACACTATAGGCAGGGCCGAAGGTGAGCAGAACCATTGCAGTATTTTGAGAGTGGCAGGCAAGTGATCAGCCTATGCTAGCAGCTGCTCAGAGGCCAGAAGTGTGGGGTGCACTGACTTGCTGTACATCCACATCCACATCTGTAGTCTATGCGGTGTGTTACTGAGAGGTGTCTGCCATATCTCATTTGTCTTCAAGCATAAGAAAAGACAAGCCCTCTAGGTTTCCACAGAAAACCACAATGGAGATGAGGAAGGAGACTGTATTCTCTAACATCAGTCCCTCACATGACCATGTAACTCACTCTCCTCAAGATGCCCCAAGTTTAAACGGGCTGGGCTTCTCTGTAGGTTGTTTTCTCATTTTAAGGACCACTGACAGATTTAGAATAATAAAAACTTTTCTCCATCAAAAGGAGACATCTGGCAGTACTTTTTCTGGTATGACTTGTGTAGTCATGTTTTTAGCTGTTCTCATGAAAAAAGTAAGAGGGATTAGAAGGGATTGCAGGGGGATGAACCCCATTCTCTCAGAGTAGGCTGCTGCCCACCCTCCCCACCTCTGATGCCCAGACATCCTCACGAGGAGCTAGGTGCCTTTTCCACACTGGTGGGCTGTTTCTTCTTAAGAGATTGCTAAGCTGCTTATGGAATAGCATGTCATGTGACAACCCAGTTGCCATGGCAAATATTTGTGTTTCATGAAAAACGTGGGTTAAAAAGAAAATCAATGCAAATGGCCAAATCCCAAGGCAGGCAGGCCTCTGGCGGTGCCTGGCTGGCACCACCATTGTTCCATCTTCAGCTGTTTAACAGGCTGTGAGCAGGCCAGGGGCTAATGTGCATAATGTCACTAGACCCAGGCACCTGTTTAGATTCTCACTCCAACTGAGTCCTCAGCTCTGTTTTATACAGAACAAATCTACAGGGAATACACATATCAGAGTGAGTTTTTAGCCAGTAAGCAGTTTGCCTCAAAAAAAAAAAAAATTCAAAAATAATGTCTTTTCAAAATGCTTATCAGCCCTGGCATTATTTTCTTCTGTTGACTTGCAAAGATTTCCCCTACTGTTAAAAGTAATAATATTTAAAGTCTGTAGCTTCAGTTGGTACATTTCCAAACTGACTCCCTAATAGTGGTAAACGGGGCACGGATGTTAAAGGTGAAGAGAAAAGCGCAGAGTGCTGAGCTCCACACTGGAGCTACTGCAGACCCTCTGCCAGGCTCCCACCCCAGGCAAGACGCCCACAGTCAGCCCTTTCTTTCCAATGCCTTTTGCAGTGTTGTTCCCTGGAAGTGGAACCCAGCATCCATTGTATGTAAATCTTTCCTTTCTCAAACCCTTTCCTCAAAGGCAAGGAGGGCTAAGCATGCACAGCATTGATGTCTGGGGGTGGGAAAGCCCTCTAATCATCTGCTTCGGCCAGTGTGGGTGGGGACAGTGGGCCCAGTGGGGGGAGGGAAGAAAGGCAAGGGGTGACCAGGACTCTGAGCCTTCTATTTGTTTTGTAAAACTGCCCAGGAGAGTCATTTTGATTTAAACTGTGTCTCATTCTTCCTCATAGGGGAAAGCCAAAAGGTCAAGAGGACAATCCAGTAGAAAGGTCTGTAATTTGTGTGACTAGTTGGAATTTGGGATTTGTCACCTGATGTCCCTTTCTTTTGCTTCAGGGCAAAAGTATGGGAGGCCGCTTGACAGCTGGAGTTGGCAACAAAAGTTCTTTTGCGCTTCCCTTCTTTATAAAAGAAATTAGACCATGGTAAAAAAAAAATTGTGGTTTGCAGAAAGAGAAAAATATTTCTTTGCTCTCTATGAGGACTGAATCATGTCACTGCCCAAACAAAAGATGTCTCATCCTCAAAATGTGGCTGAATTGTGTGTTTTTAGCATCAAAGATTTTCATTTAAGAGTATATTTACAAGGAAGCAAGATGTTAAAAATGAATGTAGTAGTTTATTGGCATGTGATGACACGTGTACACATGTTCATTTGTACTTACACAAACGTGTGTGAGTGTGTATATACATGTACTGCATTTGTAAAGTAGGCTGGGGAAATAAAGTTAAACTGTTCACAACAACCAAGGCAACAACAACATATATATATATATATATATATATATATATATATATATATATATATATATGCAGGAAAACTGCACTTGGAATGTGCTGGGCTCCCTGACATCCAGGAGTGCCCCCTTTCAAGGAGGGAGCTGTCTTCTGCCCCTTCCCAGTGCTGATGCAGGAAGGCTGGAGCTGCAACAGTGACTGCAGACAGACAGACAGTCCTTCTGACCCAGGCACACTGCTCCCAGACTTTGCCTCAGTACCAGTTTTCACTGTGCAGAAACTAGCGGCTTTACTCTGTGCCTAGAAAAGAGAACATGCGTGAAGAGCCCCAGAGCTTTGTTTATCTGGAAACCATTCCTGTGGCATCAGCATATCTTGTGTATGTGACACAATGCACCTCCCATGCCCATGGAACACTGGGGTTGACGGAAGAACATCTGTGCTGTCACTGTCCCTGGCCAGCCAGAGGTAAAGGCCAGTATGAGGCTTGTATTCCAGGTTAGCTCTTTCCTAGGGGCCAGTCTTGCAGATGCCACTCGTAGTATAACTGCAGTGCTAACTGCACTGGTGCCTGCCCTGCGCTGGCCTCTGGTGCTGACCTTCTGAGGGCTGCCTCCCCTGTGTTCCTGTGTCCAGGCGGTAGGTGCTGTTATTCCCCTAGGAGGAAGTAGACGGAGATACGTCATCCAAGGTAGACGGCAGAGCTGGCACGATTCCCAAACCCCAGAGCATGAGAAACCTACAAATCTCAGTCATTCACAATGATAATCCTAAAATGTGTCACATGTCTCCTACCAAGTGTATTTAATGCTTTCTCTTTCCAGTGCCAAATGCTTAGGTGATAAGTTTGTGCCTTTGCTTCCTTCCTTATCAGATAGCATTGTCACCTCTGCTGTCACTGCTGCTCTTGCCAGCTTCAATCTAGATAGCCTGTTGTGTTTTCTAGATTCATTAAACAGATAGTCAAAGATTGCTGGGCGTGGTGAGGCATGTCTGGAGTCCCAGCATTAGGGAAGCTGGGGCAAGCGAGGGTTGTTTCTTAGTCATGTGTATTGTATTAGTTTCTTTAATATCTTTCCAGTATATTCTTGTGATCTCAGTGGAAAACTTAATATTTTATGGATGTATTGGCTGTCAAATTTTTTATTAGATAACTTGGGCAGCATTGAACCTTTCAGTGCCTTGATCTGTTCCCATTTCCTTTATATATATAAAATATTTTATATTAAATATATAATTATTTTATATTACATATAATATATTTTTATATATTTAAAACTTAAAATATTTTAAATTAATATTTTAATTTAAAATTTAAACATTTTATATAATTTGACGAAGACCAGCTTCGGGAACGCCTTAAAGAGACAGACAAACTACCGCTCTGGTGGCAAGTAGCTAAGCTTTACTGATTTTTTCAGCTTATAATCATGGGGTATGACTTTGCAATTTTTGTTCAAAAACAACACCTTTGCTCAGTGATTTAACACACAATATTATCATTCTTTGATTCATTTTCTCATAACAAGAACTTCTTCAGAAGTAGGGACTGTTTATCAGCAGTCCCAAGGACATCCTCCTCTCCAGCATAAATGTTAACTCTTAACTAGGAACAAGGAAAAACACTGGAAAATTATGTTAGGACATCCCTCCCTTCCAGGAGAGACGGCCCCTGAACTTTCCCCTAGTTGACTGCTCTGACCCTTTCAGGCCAGAACCAAAGGGAAGCCATTGTTCTCAAGAATTATTTAAAATATATAAATATATTATATATGTAGAAGGAAATGAGAACAGATCAAAGCAGTGACAGGTTCAATGCTGCCCAAGTTATCTCATATATATATATATATATATATATATATATATATATACACATACACATATATATACACATACACACACACATATATATACATACACATATATATATATACATATACACACATATATACATATACACTCACATATATATATATACATATATACACACACATATACACACACAACACACACACATATATATGTATATATATATATATATATATATATATATATATATAGTCAAAAGCCACTTAATGTTTGCCTCTCTTCCCCTCTGCCTCTCTGTTTATATCTCTACCTCTCTGTCTTTCTCTCTATCCTTCTGTCTCTCTGTCTTTCTATCCCTGCCTCTCTGTTTCCTTGTCTCTCTTCACTCTTCTCCCTGACTCCCCATATTTCTGTCTCTTTGTCTCCCTGTCTGTCTGTTCATCCCTCCCTCTGTGTGTTTCTCTCTCTCTCTCTCTCTCTCTCTCTCTCTCTCTCTCTCTCTCTCTCTCTCTCTCTCTCTCTGTCTCTCCTATCTCTGTCTTCTTGTCTCCCCCGTCTTTCTGTCTCTCTGTCTATCTCTCTGCTTCTGTCTCTTAACAGTTTATTAATTAAGGGGCGGGGGAAACCTCCAAACAGGAAACTGCAGAATCTTTTAGAATCTGTTTTAATCTTCCATAATAAATTGTTCCTCCAACCTAAGCATTTTGGCATTATGTTTTCAAATAAACTTAATTCTGTGCTTTTACTTGAAAAGCATTTCTTCATGGAAGAAGTAATTGACAAAACAAGGCACTGTACAGATTCCTTTTATAATCTTGTTCACATTGCTAGATATTTATTGCATGTAAATGATCCTATTTATACACATCAGAGAAGACATTAACTTATCAGCAATCTACAAAGTAATATTTATTTTTTCCTTTGTCTATTTCACTTAACAAACTTTAATGATTACTCATGAAAAATTAAAGTCCAGAAAGGAGAAAAATGCAAATCTGGGAGAATCTAATGACATCACAGCCCCTTGGCACTGTTTAAGCCTTGGCATGTTTCTGTGTTCCCATCATATCATATTGTGTCTTTAACTTTGATTTTATGTTAATACTTTATCACAAGCTTATACAAATGTTGTTCAAAACTTACTACATAATACTTTGCAGTTAAAGAGATCCTATAGTATTAATAGCCATTATCATGTTGTTCAGCATTAAATTATAAATCTTATCTGATCACATGACAGCTTTGTGCTGTAAACCCGGTCCAAGTGGCTCTGAAGTTTAAAACTTAAATGTTGACATGCAGTGAATGCTCACTGACTTTCCCCCTGTACATCAGACAGTGCAAACGCATCAGTGAACAAGACAGACAGAACTCTCACCCTCCCGAGCCAACTCTGTGACTGAGGAAGCAGATGATAGACCTCTTCTGTAGTACCCTAGATTGGCCCACACTTAGGGAAAATAAAGCAGAATTGTCCCAGTTATTGACAATGTGCCCGAGTGGAGCGAGCACTGTAAGACTCCTGTAAGCGTTCTTTAGTGATCTGTGGTAACAGACCTCCCTGCATACACCTTTTCCTGAGGAGAAGTGGAAAGCCAAGCTGCACTTGGGTTGCCGTGGCGATCCTTTAAAGCCCAGCTTTCTCCTGTCTGCTGGGAGGCCGGGAGGGGGGGGGGTGTAAAGCTGCCTTTGATCCGTGCTTCTCAGACTTTCTGTGCCTCTCCACAGCAGGCTCAGCTCATCCGTCATAATTGTCCCAAGTGGTCCTTAACTGTGCCACAATTTCTCAGGGTATTTGAAGGGTATCAAAAGAGATGAAATCAATGCTGTAGTGAAGTAAAGTGTGCCTCTGGAAGGGAATTTCACATTTGACTGAAAACAGACCCCATCTATTCAAAATGCCTCCCTGGCTGTTCTGTTGGCTCTTTCGTATGGATTTGATGGGCTGGGTGTTTTGTTCCATGAGAGATCACCTAAGCATGGGGACTTCTCTTCAGAATGGGTTTCAGAGTTGAGGAAGACCTATTTGAATTTGAATACAGCACCTTTGAAAAGAATTGCTGGAATTGCTGACCCAAGGCCTTTGCCCTCAGATCCTCTGCGTTCCATGTCTCTGCTCACACACACAGTCCTCCCTGCCTTTTAGTCCCTTTGCGCTATCTGACCCAGGTCTTTGGGAGCTTCTGGGTCTTACGGGCTAAGGGACTGTCTTGCCCACTCACGTACCTCAGAATTCTTACTCTTGGATTCTCTCAATCCCGCACAGCAGATGGTATGGTAATTTGTCATCCATTTTTGGTAGAAAGTTGCTACAAATAATTTTCTGTATTAAAAATGGAAAAGAAAAATCTCCCAGGTATTTTTCATGGTCAGAAAGTGATAGCAGAGGTGGTTTCATTGATCTCACAGTTTTACTAGCTCCAGGAGTTTGTTTAAAAAGATAATATTAGGTTGAAGATGTAGCTTGGGAGGCACAGTGCATGTCTGGCATGTGCAGCTCTCTGGGTTTGTCCCTGGTACTGCTTAAAACCAGGCATGGTGATAAATGCTGGGGCAATCTCAGCCCTGCAAAGGTGACAACACTAGGGCCAGGAGTTCAAGGTTACCTTCAGCTACATACCAAGTTAAGTTTGAGGCCACTGCCCAAACAAAAACATAAGAAAAAATTTTAAAGCCTGCACATCTAGGAATCCTTCCCTTTAGTTCTGTATGTTTAGGGGATGTTTAGGGGATGTTTAGGGGATGTTTAGTTCTGTATATTTAGGAATGTGGTCATGTCACTATCCTGGGGGCTCCACAAAGCAGAGTTAAAATTTCACACCTTCTCTGGGTGTCAGTTTCCCATCCTTATGACATGCACTGTGGCAAGGGAGGCACTGGGAAAGCTTTTTGTGAACTTACCCTTTTTGCAGATGGTAAAACTGAGGTCCACAGGGGGCAGTGTCTTGCCTGCAGTATGCATCAGGCAGCAGCGGAGTTTGGATCTGAACCCAGGATAGAGGATGTCAGGGCCAAATCTTGTTTTGCTGGGTCCATGACAGTCTATGGAGCAAAAGGCAAAGTAGTGACTTTCAAGATCCCTTGTGTTCTAACACTCAGAATTGTGCTTCTGCCAAGTTCCCAAACCCCAATTAAGTTCGCAGCTCTCCTCTGAGTGTTGTGTCTTTGGAACAGTTCTTGCCCATCGAGGGTCTCATCTGTGTTTTATACAGACACTGACCCATTGAGAACCTTCCCTAAAAATCAAAAACAAGGTCAAGGTCAGAGAAATAACATCTTAGTCTTCGGTGAATAATAAACACTTATCTTTGAGGGAAATTCTTAACATCCCTCAATGCAAACTCTCACTCAGTACTAACATATGCAGGAAGATCTTTCTCAGTGTTACAGGACAATTACCTACCATCCCTAATGGATGCATTTTGGTGGTTGAGAAACCAAACATTGGCTTCTGCGATAGAGAGTGCTGTAGTCTCTCCTTCCAGGTATTGGAGTGATTGCCATTCCGTAGAGATACCTCATAGCAGATTCCCCAGGCATCCCACTACTCACTACCAGGAGACAGAGCTTGGAAATAGTAGGGCATTAATTTGATATTATGTCCATCTGCTATCCGTACATATGAAAATGATTTTTTTCAATTATAAATTCATCTTAATCTGGTATGGTAGCATATGCTTATAATTTTAATGAGTGTGTATGTGTATGGATGTTTTGTTTGAATGTATGTCTGGTACATGCAGAGGGCAGAAGAGGGCGTTGGATATGCTGGACCTGGAGTTAGAGATAATTGTAAGCCACTCTGTGGGAGTGAAGAATTGAAACTGGATCTTTCAAATTTTAGATTCTAAAGCCATTTCTCTAGTCTTACATGCTTATAATCTTAGGAATCACGAGGTCGAGGCAGGAGGGTTAAGTTTGAGGGCAGCCTAGGTTGTATAGTGAGATCCTGTCTCAAAACAGCAGCAACAACAATGAAAAAGAAGCTAGTCTAAGGTTGGCAATGAGCCCAGGGATAGAGCGCTTACCTAGTACACACAAAGTCCAGGATCTGATCCCCGATACAAAAAAATCTAGAAATAAGTGCTTTCTCCTGAATGTGTTCTTTGCATCTTCGCAGATGATATTCCTAAATTTGATAGTACATTTGCAGTGCTGGGTTTATCCACACTTCACATTGGGTTTTTCTAACACACCTTGTCACCAACCCGCCTTCCTCTCCTTTGCTTTAGATTTAGAATTTCCCCTAAATAACTGCTCTAGAAACTCTGAAAGTTACCTAATTAGTGATTACACTCTGCAAATAAAAAAGAGCATTTCCCAGCTAGTTGACTCAGTCAGTTAAGAGCAGGATGGTAATAATTAGGCCACAGCTGAAGGTCTGAGCTGGGGGTGGGGATGGGGTTAGTCTAAAGGGTAGGCATTTCATAAAGGGACATGAGTGGCTGTGGTCCCAAGGAAAGGGGGGGGGATATGCAGACCTCTCCTTATAGGACGAGGAAGACAACTGCTACTTAGTAACAGTACACCAGGAGAGCAGCTCCTTGTGAACAAAAGAGGAAGATGAAATGGAAGGGTGGTGGTGAAGGTAGGACAGGAGGAGGCAGTGTGGCCTTTCCTCAGGCCTCTCTTTGCAGCAGGCCGTGAAGCCGCGGTCTTTACCTGCTCACTGCGGCTGGCTCACAGTGCTGATGCACGGCTTTAATTTGGGAAGCCTTTCTCTCGAGGGGCATGTCTTTTCTTGCTCCAAGTCTGAAGTGCTCCCGTGTGTGGCATTCTCTGTGACAGATGTACTACAGCTATGCTTTAGCTGACTGCGGACCCACAGCTTCCTGGCACCTGAGTGGTCTATTTGATGTCCAGGAGCTTCCTTTGAGAGCGGGTAGCTCATCCAAGAAGGCAAAAAGGTGCAATCCTTTTGTTCTAAAGCAACCCCTGTTAAAGTCTACAACTTCAGTTCACCCAAGGTGGTTCTCTCAGAAGGTCTAATCCTCCTTTGTTGATGCGCATAGATAACCTAGATAGACCCTGCGGAGAGGCATAGTGTCTGAGAGAGATGGAGGCCTGGCCCAGACTCTTCCATTTCATAGATATCACTCTTCTCCATAAAAAGAAGGAATTTTGAAAATATCTGAACATCTTTAAGGAGACAGAATTCTCTGGCAGATCATCCATCCACAGCCTTTGCTTCCTGCAGCAGTCTGAATCTTCGTGACTGGATCAAACGTGTGACTAGCAAGACCAGCCAGCTCCACGCATGGCCATCTGTAGCCATGCTGCAGCCATTCTGCATATCCATTCCTCACGGATGGGGCCCTGCCATTCTCCTCTGAATGCTAACCTTGTGCCATCAGAGCCCATCTTTGTAGGAAGGTAGAAGTGTGACTGCAGGCTGGCCCTTTGACGTGTGCCACCCGCCTTCTCCCCAGCCCCGACCACTCTGCCCAGCACTGAGGTCTGCTAGGGGGAACATTCCTTGTTAAACTCTCTCCTGCCTGTTCAAGAAGGAGAAATTTACTTAGACCTGTAAAACAGTTTACATTCTCTTAGCTGTCTTGTTTAGATCAGAGAGATGATTTTGGATAGAAGACTTTATGCCTTGTAGCAGTTGTTCAGTTAGAAGTTTGCAAAAGCTCAATGCTGTGTGGAGCTGGTGTGTAGAGCTAAAGGGACTTTCCCACATCAGATGTAGTCCTTAGGATTTTAACCTGAGAGTCTATTTTTCTCCTTAGAATGTGGGAAAGGAATCTGAAGTTGTTTTATTTCTCTGTCTATGGTTGGTTACTGTGTCTTTAGTATAAATATATATCTTGTCTTACATTTTCTCTTAGAATCTCAGACTTAGAGGATATGACTTTATGCCTTGTCCTTCTTGATGACTGTCTGTTAACAATCATTTGAGACAAAGTATGAAGCAGCCTAACCTAGCAGTGCTATGTCACAGTAGTTATTGACACAGTCACCATCTCCCCTCTGGGTTTTGTGAAAGGTTTTAAAATTTCAGAGAACAACATAACCCTGTGGTTTCATACAAATGGGTGAATGGATGTTCCATAGATATGTTGAAGACAGTTGATGCCTTAAATCTCCGAGTAAGCAGAACCAGTCATCCCAGTAGGTTTCAGGACAGAAACCTCTGTGCTTTCCCGTTCCCTCGCTCCTCTCCTGGGCCATCAGGCACTTTTAGATCCTGGTGTGAATTCTCTTTCTAATGCAACAAGTGCCTGTAACTGAAATACAGCGGGTTCTTATTGGCAAAATGTCCTTCTTAGTGTTAAGGCTTGGGTCTCAGGCCTTGTGGTTGTTAGGCAGGCCTATCAGCAGTCCCTTTTTTCATGTTTTATTTAGAGACAGGGTCTCTAAGTTGTGTATGCTGGACTTGAAGCCACTCTGTAGCCCAGGCCAGTCTCAGACTCATCACCCCTATTCCTCAGCTTCAGAAGTTGGGATGACAGCTATGCCACCAGACCCAGGTCTGGGTTTGGTGAGGATGATGTTATATTTTTCTATTGTCATCCAAATCTCTTCGGATTCGATTTAGCTTATAAATCATGACGTTTTAAATATAGAAAGATACTTTTAAAAGATAATACCCACCACCCCACCACTAGAGAATCCCTATAGACATTTACACATAAAATAATGTATTTCTCTGTTTTTATGGTTGATGACGAGTTAAGAACAAGGAATCAGCAACACAGTTCTCTAAGACCATAGGTACATAGATAGAAGATAGAATTATAAGAGGTTTTATATATATATATATATATATATATATATATATATATATATATATATATGATGTATTTGAGTCAAGGTCTCTCACTAAGTTGTGTATGCTAGGTTTGCAGTCACTCTGTAGTTTACATAGATTATCATTTTATATATAATAAAGATATGTATATAATATGTATGATACACATGATATATTTATATCTTTATTATTAAATATATAATTTATAAAATGGCTCAAGGAATCAGATCATAATAAAGTATAAACCGATTATATATCATCATATAGTACATATTATATATATCTTTATTATATATAGAAAGAAGTACTTTTAGAGCAGTTTAATAGCTTCTCATGAGATATCCCCCAGTAATGATTTTTAGTGACATTTCTTTGACATCCTTATGTATGTATGTAGAGTCAGTCCTGGCAGCCATGCCTCCCCATCACTGAGTGGTAATTGATGAAGTGTTAGTACGTATGTATTGATCACACTCTTACAGAGATCATGGGATATTTTAATTCTGGAAACCTTTCTTTCCTCAGGGCATGAAGATTACTACACCGTCTAAGACTAGGAAATCACCATGGGATTATATATTTTCTGTTTACAACGGCTGTGTAGACAGGACAGCCCCAGACTTCTTAGCATTCAAATCACGTTTCAAATTAATCTGGGGGAGTATTTTTTCTTTCCTGGAACAAATTGAGAAATTTCTCAAGGACTATGCAATATCTGAAGCCAAAATAAAAGGGAGGAGTCTGGTGTCCTTGCTTCCAGAGTTTGAGCTGAAGAACAAACTAACCAGAAATGATGTTCTGGCTGTGTTAGAGAACCCAACTCACATCCAGATGCTGTTAAACCTTCCAGGACAGAGGTACAAGGGCCAAGATGGAAAGACAGAAGCTGCCACCAAGATCCAAGCCACATGGAAAAGTTACAAGGCGAGATCTTCCTTCATTTCTTATCGCCAGAAGAAGTGGGCCTCAGGGGTGATTGCCCTGGCATGGCTTTTACATTGCCACAAGACAAGACTAAAGAGGATAGTGAAGGAATCCCGACAGAGACACCTGGACAACTTCCGAATTCGAGCCAAGGTACGCCAGGCTGCCAGATGTTAAGGCAAGCCTCTTTTTCTAAATATTTCCTGCTTGAATAAGCTCAGTAACTTGTCTCTTTATCTTTCCTTCCCTCTCTGGCCACCCTCCCCCTCAGCATTCTGCATCTATAACTCTCCTCAGTATATGATACACAAACTCAGAGCCTGGCCTGCATGCCTGCAAAATCTGTTATAATTTTTCTATAAAAGAAAATGGTCCTTGTTTTGACTAAGGTAGTTGTGTTGGGAAGTCACTGTTCTAACTGCATTACCTTTTCTATACACACACACAACACACAAGCGAGCACAAGCAAACACACACACACACACACACACACACACACACACACACCTTCTGACACTTTAATTTGGTAGGAAAAAACATCCTCACTTGTCTACGTTGCTGTCACCACTTTGTCAGAAAGTATTTAAGTTTGCAGACAGCCTTTTAATTAGTGCTCACAATTTCATTTATGTTTGCTTTCTCTTTTTTTCATTCATATTCTGTTAATTAAGTGAGCTGCCTCTAATCTTCCCCTGCCAGTAGCATCATGTAGCCACCTAATTAAATTAATTGGGGAAGATGTTTTAAGTATGTAATTAAATCAATTAATATAATTTATGCCTGGCTTAACTGTACAGTGGAAAAACAGCTGAAGTTTGACTAGATGCATCCACTACAGCGCCCTGTCACTGATCAATGCTCTTCTTGCTTTTCAGCATCTGGCAGCCAACTGGAGTCGCATCAGGACCTCCAGGAGGACTATTATCCATATACCATCATTAGGTATAACACTTTTGCCTGCAAATCTATCAGCAACCTCTATTACCCACCACATTATGGCTCCTTGATTGAGTTCAAGGAAGGCCCCTTGTTTTATTCAAATTGGTCTCGGCAGGAAAATGTTCTCGACATGATGAGAGTAATAACACGGGGCCCTCGCTCGAAACGGCGTTTAATTTGGGGATTAAGCAAATAAAGTCATTATGTGGGGGCTGCTATTCAGTGGAGAGGTGATTTGCTGTAATTCGCTTTCATCTGTATGAAATGAACTAAAAAGTTGTATTTTTCCCCCTGAAATAACAGATAATGTTTTCGATCTTCTTTAATGATAGAAGAACACGGGCTTGTGTGTGTTGTTGCTGTTACGCCAATAAGCCAGGATATTGCTTGTACACTGTTTTTAATCAAATGTGCAGTCAAAATGATAAGCTACATTCTCTGAAATTATTTAGTTCTAATTGCGAGCAGATGGGATGTTTTATTTGCACCTAGGGCGCCTGAGCAAAAGGAAATGCTGTGTGAACAAGAATAATTAAGAAGTTGAATAGTGTTTTTTGCGCTTAAATAATCTGCAGTTTCATGTTAATTAGCACTAATGTAATTATTTAATTACATTTATGAATTGGGGAACTTAAAAGCTGTTGTCTGAAACACAGCGGTAAAATAGGTATGCCAAAATGACATAGGGAAATTCAGAAATCTGGGCTGGAAGTTTGTCTCAGACACGAGTTGCTGTCGGCGTGTGCACTGCCGGCCGCTTGCTCTGCTTCTGCCGAGGCTGTTACATTTCTTGAATGAGGCTGATTTTTTTTTTTTTTTAATGCTGACTTAGTAGAGTTTTGACAAATAGCAAACCCCACTGGATTTCAATATTACCTGTTAGTGCTTTGTTGAGGCCTTTTAAATAGAGCAGTAAAGCTAGTGATCTATTGTAGTAAAATCCTAGGCTACATCTTGTTCTCAAGTATGCAAATGCCTGTCTGTGTGCTCGTTCCTGTGTGGTAAAGAAACATCATATCTAAACAGTTATATGAAAGATATCATAGTTACTATGTAACTGAAACTAAGATTTTTTAAATTGGTAAAATTTGAATAGTAAGAAAGTAAACACAGCTTCCTATATTATAGAGTGTGTGCTTTAACCTGCGGACTTGGCTGGGTGAGGAACGCTCGCCCTGTGCAGAGCTTCGGGTTTTGCTCTTCTGTGCTTAGAATTGACTGAAGACAGATCTGAATTCCATCCTAACTTACGTTTTGGTTTTGGTGAGATTAATTTTGCACACAAAATCTGTTCACACACAGAAATTGCCCTCGTAATAGATTACAACCCGAGAGGCTAATCGAAGACCCTATTAACTGACATGGGGCCTTAGAAGAAGGTGCAACAAGAGCTTTTGCTTCTGCAACTAATTGTGCACGTGGCCTGTTATTGTGTGGGGCTCTTGTTTTGCTTTCTCTATTTCAGAGTCCTCGTGACAGTGCTGATAAGCATGAAGTCTTTGTCCCCTACTTTATAATGTTGATGGCATATTATTTCAGTCACCCTTGTACAAGCTTCTCCCTCCACTTTTGACCCTCCCCCAAACAACTCCTAAACCATGCACTCTACAGAGATGCCTGAGACAGTGGAGTCTCTAAAGAAGTAAGAAGTGAACCTGCATCAATAGTGGAAGCAGGATAGTACCAGAAACTTCTATGTAAGTGTCACACCGGTTCAAAGGGCCTGGGTGAATATTAACTAGGGGGAAGAATGACCTGATCATAAACACTGAATTACAAAGCATAATTTTAAATTTAAGATTAAAGCTATTTTATTTCATATTGTGCATATGTAGTGTAAATAAATATATATATATATATATATCAGTATGAGACCTTCACCACTGTGAGTTTTTTTGTTTGCAAACAAGAGAAACACCAATTTTCAAGGAAAATTGCTAATTGAGTATTTTTAAGAGCCAAGATCAAGCTCAGGTTGATTCCCAGTGAAGCCTGCACAGAGGCCTGCCTCACCTCCTCCTCCTCCTCCTCCTCCTCCTCCTCCTCCTCCCTCCTCCTCCTCCTCAGAGGTTTGCCTCACCCACTCCTCCTCCTCAGAAGCCTGCGCCAGCCTCCCTGAAATGGCTCTGGGACCTTAAAATTAGTTAATAACCTCACGTCATCTCCTCTACTGTACAGGCAGAATCTTAAAATGTATCTATATCTCTCTTCTTTTTAATAATGTGGGATACCTTTTTTCTTGTTTGCAACTTTCCTGTGTGAATGCACAAAGATTTCAGACAGATATACATGATTTCTTTGTCTCATGGGCCAGACACTCATTGCAACAGTTTATAAAAATTAAAGTGAAATTATTTCTTCTAAGTATGTTGAAAAAAAATGAAATCAAAACAAAAATAATCACCCCATCCCATTCAATATCATTTCACTTCCAGATGCAGGTAAATTCAGTTCACCATCCCAAACTAGTTATTCAGGTTGTCGGGCTCAGGCAAGCTTTCCCAGTGCCTCACACATGGTCCTGTTTCTCTCACATGGACCATTCGTGTACTAGAGGTAATTTACGCCATGCTACCAGCCATTTGGGGATGTCTTATTTGACCTTAAGATGAAGTAGCAAAAAGGTCCATAACCTACTGCTGCTGAAGACACTGGGCTCTTTGCTCTGGTTTTGCACCTGCAAAGATGGATGCATTCTCCAAATACTGAAAAGATGGCCTGCTGGTAACATTTTTATTGCAAAATACTATAATGTATTTTTAAATCTAAAGTTTGAAAATAAGATTATGATATTACATACTGCAGAGTAGCCACCTTGAAAAGAGGAGTTATAAATTTGATTGACTGCATTTCAGATAGTGTTCCTTGAAGTGACAAATATTTGTAGCTATTTTTAACCTCCAGGAAGGTGGAACGCAATTGACTAATTGTCCACAGAAACTGATTGGCCTTGTAATTTTCTAAGATAAAAATGGAGGCTGATCTCTTAATTGGATATTGCATATTTTCATCATTTTTATTAATGAAATATAATTATAACAAAATAATCTGCTATGGTTCACAGCAAAAATAGAAAACTGGGTCTATTTTAAGAATAATCTATCAGTCAAAGAAGAAAGAACTGCAACAAAGAATTCCAGTTTTTCTAGAAAAAAAAAGGGGTCTAAATAAAACCTGCCAACTAATTCTGCCGGCAGTTTCTTCAGTCAGGTTATTTTCTTTACTTTTAATTTATCCCTTGCACGTCTTTGCTGCAGTACCTCCATTAGTGCTATTTCTAAATTCAGTGGCACTTAAAAAATATATTGGCATGAAGTGGGCTATGCCAAGGACTGAGCTCTGAGGTTTCAGCTAAAATCTGGGGCTTCTGGAAGCCAGTCACCTCTCAGCAGTGCCTCTAGCCACTCTCCCTCTAGAAAGCAAATAGAACACACTGAAGCGGCTTTGCTTTGTATTTTCCTCCGTGTAATATTTTATTTCATTGCCAGCTGGACAACTGATTTAATGGCTAAAACAAATATATATAGTTTTAATTTTTCCCCCCTGGACATTAGTTCAGCAAACTATCATTGGTTTTAACACAGTTAGGATGTCCAAAAGACTCCATTACATAAAAAAATTGTGACTACTGTTTTTGTAAAGTTCATGGACAGCATTCTTCAGCTGGCCCACACTACTGCAAAAGCCTGAAGGACAAGATAGGAAAATGTTGGTGTGCAGATGACCATAGGATCCCCCAAAGACTGATGGGAAGGTTACTTCTTAACTGCAGTTGCTTTACTTCCAAACCCAGGAGCCCCAACCAGAGTCCCTGTGAGGAAGGCAGGTGGACTACAAAAGGACACAGACTGCAGGTCAGTCTGCCCCGTGCCTCTCGGCACACTGGCACCGCTCCACTCCAGTTTTTAGTTACCAACTCAAAAACTGGATAGATTTTGTTCCTTAGAGTTTGAGACAGGAAGTTGGAACTTTCCACTCAGTCTTGACTAGCTTCAACATATGTTTTGACAAGTACTATGGTGTACATTGGCAAGCTATGGAGATGCCACATTGGAGCCTTAGGTCAGAGAGATGTACAGTCAAGAGCTCCCTGATGCTCTTTTCTAGAGATAGTCATCTTTTAAGATGAGACAGAGACCATGTCAGAATTTAGTTTCTTCACAGAACAAACTAAAATTAAAACATATTTGTATTCTTCCATGTTGTATTCAAGTAAATAACCCAAGTCAGCATTCACCCACAGGTTTGATCAGTTGGCCAAATGATTCCATCATATGAAGATAACCAGTTGGTCTTGACTTGCCCAACACTGAACCATAATACATAGAAATGGCACTGAAGTGGGTGCCAAGTGGCACAGGCTAACAGAATTTTCATTAAATCGATTAATATTAGGATAGGCTTTAAAATAAACTTAATATACTACATAAAGATCTAACCTTTGAAATCTCCTTCACAATTGTCCTTAATATACTGATGTTTGTTCAGTGGTCCTCAGACATTTTGTATCAGGACCCCTTTACACTCAAAATGATACTTGGAGTCCCTAAGGAATTCTGTCTGTCATTATTTTGCTGTATTTATTGTAATACCAGCACTGAGGATGCTGAGGCAGGAGGATTGAGAATCTGAAGTCAGATTAGGCTTTATAGCAAGATTCTGTCTCTGTCTGGGAGAGGGAGAGACAGAGAAAAAGGAGAAAGGGATGAAGGGAGAAAGGAAACTAACACCAAATAACTAAGAAATGAACTAATAAATGCATTACTTGTATTGACCTATATTAATAATAACTATTTTTCAAAAAAGCACGTTTAGTTTGATAAGTTTGTGAATCCATTAATAGAACATGGCTGGATTTTGGTGCTTCTGTATTCAGATTTGATATTTGGAAAGGGGAAGAATGTTTTATAGCCTTTCAAATAACTGTGTGCATTCCTCTTTGACTTTGTACCAAGCTTGGGTGAGATGATGTTGGCTTTAATATGGACCCTGTGCACCAATAAACTCTCAGTGACTCAGAACTTAATGGGAATAAGTTGCTTTTACAAAGACAAGTAACTTCTCAGAATCATTTTGAAAACAGTTTTGCACTTGTAGAGCCCCCAAATGGTCTCAGGGCCCTTAGAGCCCCTCGACCATAATCTGAGACTCCCTGGCTTTAACCTGGGACAACAGAAAGTATCGTCCTTTTGACCGTGAATCTGTTTAATATGAGAACGTTTTCAAAACTTAGCAAACATACCTACTGTATATTTTATACCTTCCTAATAAAATAATTTAGTCTTTTTCTACTGCCTCCAAAAGACAACTATTAATTTTAGCTAAACTGGCACTGCATATATATTATATAAAGGGCTTAGCTGGGATCTCGCATAACCTCTTGATTTATAATTCTTGATTTCTTGAATCTTGTGCTCTCATATTGGTCCAAGTCACTAAAACGTGGGTGTAACCCTACTGTCTGTATTATGGGTCTGTCTTAGTCAGGGTTTCTATTCCTTCACAAACATCATGACCAAGAAGCAAGTTGGGGAGAAAAGGGTTTATTCGGCTTACACTTCCATACTGCTGTTCATCACCAAGGAAGTCAGGACTGGAACTCAAGCAGGTCAGAAAGCAGGAGCTGATACAGAGGCCTTGGAGGGATGTTCTTTACTGGCTTGCCTCCCCTGACTTGCTCAGCCTGCTCTCTTATAGAATCCAACACTACCAGCCCAGAGATGGTCCCACCCACAAGGGGCCTCTCCCCCTTGATCACTAATTGAGAAAATGCCCCACAGCTGAATCTCATGGGGGCATTTCCCCAACTAAAGCTCCTTTTTCTGTGATAACTCCAGCTGTGTCAAGTTGACACAAAACTAGCCAGTACAGGGTCTCTGGATTATTACAAGTCGCATGTGAGGTCTGTCACATGTACCTTCTTACTTTTAAGCACTGGAATGTCAAAGCTTTTTTAATCAATGGGAGCAGTTCTAGGTTGCCTCTGGGATAACGTCTGTGTCGCTCAGCCTCTACCCAATATGCTTCCTTGAATAGAAGAAAAGGCATGGAGTTACTAGTGCAGCTGTTATAACAACATGGTAGGATGTGATGTAGTCAGTATCACCAGTTACAGTTCAAAGTGGAAAATAAAAAGGCTGGGATCTACTGCATCAGACCATCCAACTTATGGATGACTAAGCGCCTAGTCGGCAAGAGTCACCAAGAGCTTATCTTCAGCTCTTTGAGTACCACTGTAAGGGATACCCCTTAAAAAGAGGAGCTAAGTAACAGCCAACCACAGGGTAATGAGCTAAGTAATGAGCTAGCAGTTCATGTGGTCTGCTACAACAATGGAGGCCTCCCAGGAAGGCCCTCCAATTTGTCTCATATGGTCTTAGCTGTATTCTCCATTTCTATGGTTGCACTGAAAGAAAACCCAGTACTAGAAGAACTAGCCTGCTGGTTGCAAAGAAGCAGTCTGCATCACATGCTGGGTGTCTGTGGAAGTGTGGCACTGGAGAAGGCAGGGTGGGGGCAGGGAAACCATTGCCCGTAACCAACACCAAGCACCAGAGATTTCGTAAAGACTAGACTAGTGGAGTAACATGAGAGACAGCTTACTAGTGTCCTTTGTTTGATGTGTAGTGGGGACGCTCAGACACTCAACTCCTTATGTGGGACAAGATGGAACATTCTATAAAACTGGGAACAGCTGACTACAGTGGGACACACCTCTTATCCTTGCTCTCAGGAGGCAGAGGCAGGCAGATCTCTGTGAGTTCGATACCCAAGTCTGCACAGAAAGCTCTAGACTAACAAGGACTACATAGTAAGACCTTGTTTAAAAATAACAACAACAAACCAAAACCAAAATACCTGAGAATAGTTTGCAGGTGATAAGAATAGCCACAAGAAAGGAAACCAGGAAGACTGAAGGCCCCTTTCTGCCACTTCTGGGTTTTTCTATAATACAGACCCAGAGCATTTTACAAATCCCTCTTGCCATTCTTTAAATTTGCCATAAATTCTCTAGATTAGTAAGCACAATTGTAGAGTGAAAGGCTGTGAATGAAGAGTGTGCACGAGCCAAGGAGCTGGGGATGCGTGTGACCAAGCCTGAGTAAGATCCTCGGGCACGCCGTGGTTACTCATGTTCACTTGTTCAGTGAGATCCTGTCTTTTAACATGGACAGCAAAAGAGGAAGACACCCAATGTCAACCTCTAGCCTATGCCCTACACACAGGCACACATGTTGCACACATACATACACCATTTACAAAGAAAGAGAAAAGGAAGGAAGGAGGAAAAGGAAGAAAGAAATGGAAATTGTCAGACACAAGGGCCTACCAGCAACATAAAGAGGGGCTGTGTTCAGATAGCTCTGATAGTTTTGTGCTTATAGAAATAATAATGATCCTGCATTTGTTTTGAAATTTTAGTTTGGCTCAGCTGAGGTTAGGAAATGAATATTAACGAAGGGAACACTTGCTTTCATAGCCTGTGCTGGGCATCCCGGCCTGGAGGGAGGATGTCTGAGAAAGGTGAGTGGATCTTAGTGGAAGCGAGGGTAGACAGACTGTGCTACGGTCTTGGTGTCTTAAAACAGTGCGAATAGGCTGGGCATGGTGGCATATGGCTTTAATCCCAGCACCCAGGAAGAAGAGCCAGGCGGAGATCTGTGAGTTCAAGGCCAGCCTAATCTACAAATAGAGTTCAGGACATCCAGGGCTCTGTTACACAGAGAAATCCTATCTCAAAAAATAAACAAAAACAAACCAACAAACAAAACCAGTGTGATTAGAAGCTGGAGAGAAGTGTTTCCTGCTACTATAGAACAGTTCAGTTCCCAGCATACCTGTTAAGCAACTCACACCCACCTGTAATGCCAGCTTCCAGGGTCAGAAACCCTCTTCTTCAGACACACACACACACACACACACACACACACACACACACACATATGCGCGCACACACACATGCATGTAATGTTTTATTTTTTAAATTCAAGATAGTATATTACAATTCTGTGGCTCAGAGTCTACAGGGGACTAAAATAAAAATTCCAGCAGAACTGGTTTTTGTTGGAGGCCTGATGGGAAGATAGGGTTGTTCATAAAGGTTCTTGGTCCTCTCTCACCATCTTTAAGGCCGACAGCTCCCTGGGCCTCCCTTGGATTATCTCACTCCTTACTTGCCACTCTCCTGACTGCCTCCCCCACTCTTAGGGATTCTTGTTGTAAAGAATCTTGGTGTACCTAGAAAATGCACAAGTCTTTATTTTGAGGTCAGTGGTTATCAGCCATATTTCCCTTTGCAGGTGGCCTAGCGTATACATAGGTTCTAGCATTAAGATGTCTGCCTGCCACAAAAACAGAAAATTAAGATGGAAAATTATTAAAGAGTTGTTTTCTCTTCTATAATTTTATGCTACCGTTTGGAGAGTCTTCTCTTGTATGTTATGTATTTAAATTGGTCATGTGAGTGAAATATAAAGTAGTTGGAATGTATAAGAATTTATAGATTTAGGTGACCTTGGACAAAGCCCTGATCCCCGATTTCCTCCTCTATAACAGGATAAGGTTGAGGCTGATGGTTTTCTCAGACCCCCAGTGTTCCTAGTCTGACCTCTGACCTAACTACACCTTTGTAGTTATATTCTTTTTTATTATAAATTTATTTATTTACCTTATATCCCGATTAAAGCTTTCCCTCCTCCCAATTCCTCCCTCTCTCCTCCCCTCCCCATAACCCACCTTACTTCCCTTTCTCCTCAGAAGAGGGCAGGGTTCCCATGGATATCCACCACCTTGACACGTCAAATCAGTAAAACTAGATGCATCTTCTCCTATTGAGGCTAGACATGGCAGCCCAGTTTGGGGAAAGGTATCCAAAGACAGCCCCTGTCCTGCTGCTGTTAAGGTCCCACGTAAAGACCAAGCTGCATAACTGTTACACATGTGCAGAGGACCTAGGTCTCTCCTATGTATGCTCTCTGGTTGACCGCTCAGTCTTTGTGAGCCACTAGGGGCCCAGGTTAACTGATTCTGTAGGTTTTCTTGTGGTGTCCCTGGCCCCTCTGGCTCCTTCACTCCTTCCTCCCTACTCTTCCACAGGAGTCCCTAAGCTGCCCCTAATGTCTGGCTGTGAGTCTCTACATCTGTTTCCATCAGTTGCTGGGTGAAGCCTCTCAGATAAGAAGTATGCTAGGTTCCTGTCTGCAAGTTCAGCCGAATATCATTAGCAGTGTCTGAGGGCTCCTGCTCCTGGCATGGGTCTCAAGCTGGGCCAGTCCTTGGTTGGCCATTCCCTCAATTTCTGCTCCATCTTTATCCCTGCACATCTTGTAGGCAGGACAAATTTTGGGTCAAAAGGTTTGTGGCCGAGTTGTCCCAGTTCCTCCATTGGTAGTCTTGCCTGGTTACAGGAGATGGCTGGTTCAGGTTCCATATCCCCCATTGCTAGGAGTCTTAGCTAGGGTCTCCCTCCTTTATTCCCTGGAGTGTAGTGTTATTCTAAAGTATGCTTTCTCAGTGACGTAGACACAGTGCTCAATACCAAAGCCACAGTTGGGTTTCTTGCTGAAGCTTGCCTGGTTGTTCTCACCATAGTATTTACTCTATGCTACCAGCATTGTAAGAGCTTTCACCTATTATCAACAAATGTACCTTGTGGATGTGCACAACATAAAAATAAACTTGACTTTAAAACAAAACAGAAGCCAAAAGTGATTCCCCAGGGCTAGGAGATAACTCAGGCATTAAGAACACTTGCTGCTCTTCCAGAGAACTCAAATTCAAGTCCTTGCAACCACATCAGTCAGCTTAGAACTACCTGTAACTCTAGCTCCAAGGAATCCGGTGCTCTCTGGCCTCTCTGGGCACCTCAACATATGTAGCATACAAACACACATGCATGTGCACACACTCACATACCCACTCACACATGGACATGTCAATAAAAATCTAAAAATGCCTGCTTACTTTTGCTTTATTGGTGGTGTATACATTGCATGTCATGGGATGTCCATGTTGCTTATCACAGAATGTGTCCTGTCCCTTGGAAGTGCACATACCTCATAACATTAAAATAACTTATCTTTCATCTTATCTTTCATACTATGAAAATTTCAAAGTGTTTTCATATCTGTTATTTCACATGATTCTCTATAACAATTTTCTGAGAGTGCTAACAGAAAATGGGTGTATGAATAGGGCTAAGTAGCCAGTTCTTAAAGCTTTGTGTATGTGTTTACATCCTTGATCAGCGGTAAAGAGGTACCAGTAATTTGTTGGAAGGCTGGCCTCAAGCACATGAATGAAGCACAGACTTACTCCTGTGCTGCACATGCGACTACAAAGTGATCAAAGGCCTTTTACATTTTAAATTGGGCATCATCTGAATGAGAAATTTCACGCTTCCTTTTATCTTTACTTTAGAAAGAAGATGTAGGTACGAACAGGCTCAGGAATGTGTTTACATCACACTCTATCCCGCAAGCATTTTCCTTATCTTTTTATCGTCTCAATATATGTTATTTGCTAATATGTCTTCTAGGACATTTACCCGAATAGATTAAATGTAGATATACAAAATCCTAAGAGTTACAATATCACAGCCATGCATAAGAACAACATTGAAATCCTACCTACCTCTGTTCACTTTCACATGTGGAGTGGTTCCCTAAATTATTTGAGAAATTAATAGTCATTTTCTAAAATGACTCAAACCATTCATTAGTCCTTCTGTCTCTTTAATTTTTAAGTTCATATACATAAAACAGAGAGACTTTCAGATGAATTATAAACTCATTTGCTTTTCAGATGTTGTCTGGTGTTTAAACACTGACATCAAAGCAAAGCAATTATCAGAGTTCATTTGGTCTGAAGCCCCCTTGCATGAATTGCTATAGTTTTCCTTATGCTGAAAAAGCAATATGCCTCATCTCCTGGATTTGTCGGTAAAACCCCTTTCTCTGCAGCAGTTGCACTACAGGCTTGTGTTTGGGCTCAGTAACCACAAGGAGGCATGGAAGCATCTCTCAAAACATGGGACGTGGTTTTAGTTTTTAAGAGAATTCTACCTTCGGTTCATCACAGCACCTCTTCCTATCCTGCTTGTGGGGGTGCATGGCTCAGGGTTAGACCCACTTGTTTCTAGAGGCCTGATGCGAGCAGAAGCTGCTGCTCTTTCGTGGGATTTCTGGACAGTGGGGACATGTGTGTTTTCCCTCTGTTTCATCTCCAGTAAAAACAAAGGAACCATGAGACTTTCTTAGTACTAATAATGCCTTTACCTTTCCTGCCCTTTGAAGGTTAAAAGTTCTTCTGACCAACAGCTTCTTTAATACGTGAGTTCCTTGAATAGATGTTTCTGACAGCAAAGGGTTTGACTGAACCCTGTGTAGCATGATTTTGTGATCCAGCTTCAAAGTGCCGCATGATTCTAAAGCCAAAGCAATCCTTCAGCCCGAGCTTAACATTCTTAGATGGCCTGACCACTCATGTTAAATGTCAGATGTTTTCTCCACACATTTGTAATTTTGGCTATTAGGAGCTTTGTTGGTATTAAAAAAACAAAAACCTCTATTGCAGAGCTTGCTACATAGCGTGTCTTCCACCCTGGCTGCATGTAAAGTGCAGACTGAAATCTTAGGAGTTTATTGTTTCTGCAAGATGCTGCAGAGGGAATACATTTTGACCTAAAAAAAAAAAAAAAATGCAGACTGTGCCATTCTGAAATTCCCATCTGCCACTCTTCTATATCAGTATGCTGTCTCTGTTTTGACACTTTGTTTGCCTTTTAGGGTACTCCCAGTATGTGAGAAAACACATTTTTGATTTGGACGTAGAACAGAACATGCAGCTGGGGAGGCTGTGCGACATCATAGGTACAGTAAATAGTTTTACATCAATGACTGTCACAACCTTAAAGCAGATATTGGTTAAGTATTCATTATTTCTTATTTCCACCCTCTACAAGGAAAGAACTTAACATTCTAATTATTTTCTGAGTATTTTAAGTAACATATTTACAGTGAAATCAACTTGAATTTTAAAATGTTTGAACAACTACTCAAATAGTTTTCTAAATTCTTTTTTGAATAACAGTTTCTCTCCAATAGACTCAAATAATTTGAGTTATTGGGTTCTTGCAGTGAATGGAGTCAAAATTCTCTATGTGTGTCAAGAATGTCTATTCTGTCTTCTGGGCAGAGTAAAAGTGGTGCCCAAGTGAAGAGTGGTGTCTCCACTGTGAGAGTGGGAGGGAGCAAAGGTGACTGTGAGAAAGCATGTGCCTTGTGGAAGGAATTCCTAGAGGTGCGAACCTGGGATAGATGGAAATGTCTCTGCATGAGTCAAGTGCTGGAGGGAGCTCTTCAGTCAGCTCCCAGCTCAGACCTGGGTCCAGGAGACAGAAATACACAGATGCCAAGGCTTAAAAAAAACAAAAAAAAGATTACAAGCATATGCAATAAATCAAGTTAGTTTGTGAGGAACTGGCTCAAAATTAAAGGTTAAATAAAAATTAGATTTTTAGAAGTTTATAAGAACTTCTTTGTTAAAATATAATCGCTTTGTCTCTTATTTAAGCAATACAAGAAAGAATTTTATATTATCAATGGCCAACTTAGCTGGCTCCCTGGAATGGCATACTTTACATGATTCATAGATATTTCAATATCATTATTATTTTATAAATGCCATTTGGTAACAAAAATACATCAGTACTAGAAATTTACAGTGTCCTAAAATAATAATAGTATAATTGCTTTAATATGTTATCTAGGCACCGATGCTGTGTTTTTGCATCACACAACAAGCCCTTTAGTGATGTGAGATTGATTTGTTAGTGCTGAGCTATTTCAACTAAAAGCCTGGCTGGCTAGAACCACTGAGGTGCAGCAGAGGGCAGACTTTGCTCTGATTTATTTGAATTAATTTTTTCCTCAGCTTTTTATATACCCTTCTATATATAGTACAAACCACCACAAAGGAGTGTTTTTATAGAAGTTCCTTATTATAGAAGAAAAAAGTATTAAGCTACAGTTTTTGAATAATCCAGTAATTCTGTCTGTACCTTCAAAGATGACATTTTGCAGCTATAGACATTTCTGAGAGATCGTGCCATTTTCTGGCACATTATCATTCTGATACAGCAGTATGACCACACAGCCTCCTCAAGAGCAGGGCGGTGCAGAGGGGACCACCAATGGTCAAAGTCCTTTCTTGTGAAATAAAACTAGGAAAAGGAAATGAAAAGTAATTTGGGGAAAAAACCCACTTCTTTTATTCCGTTAACTACTAGTAAAGGGCACTGGTTTTCCTGCTTATTCAGGAGGGAAGTGGAGACTATCTGATCACACTGCTAAAACTTGCCACTGGCTATTGGCTGTGACATCAGGATTGTCTGGTAGAGGCCCTTTAGCTAGTACCTTTCAATTTCTAGATGAGTAACAGAGGAACCGATTTTGACTGCCAATCAAAGAAACTTTCATCTTCATAACTGCTCCTTTCCATAGCTAACAGTTAATTGAATTTGTAGATTCCTAGTGAAATCACACTTACCCTGTATATTACAGTTAGTGATGTATATTGCTTTGACATAAATGAACAAGAGAAGTGCAATTCTCATTTTGGTTTCTTATTATTTGAAGCCTAGAGATTTTTTTCCAAGAAAAATTCTTCTTCTGTTACTATAGCTATTTTTGCTGTTTATATCCTATTCTTTTATGGTTTTCTTTAAAAACACACACACACACACACACACACACACACAAATCAAAGCAACAATAAGAACACACATTTGCCTTTTAGGCTCACTAGTTTGGTAAGACACTAGTTTCTTCTCCAAAATGCAAGGCTAACAATAAATCACGTGATCAGTCAGCAATTGGATACAGGTTATTTAATTACTGTCTGTCCGGCTACTTCATTTTGACATTTATATGGCAATCTGGTTTCAAAATAAAGTGGTAGCCCCTTAAATATTTACATATATGGAACACCTCCATACCAGCCTTTTACCGGGCCAGTTTAAGAGACACTTTGTCTTCATAGGGAGAGATTTTTCCTGCATGCCATATATCTCACTAAGTGAGCAAAACATTCAACCATCTAAATCTCTGTATTCTTCTAGATCCCCAGCTAACCCTGAGGACTTACTGAGTAATTCCTGTGTAGTCTACATTGTACTGTGGCTGGGGGACATGCAGAATATAAACCTTGAATTTAAGGGGCCTGGTGAAGGCTGGTGGGAACTCAGTTGGGAGAGTGCTTGCCTAGCATGCATAAAGCCTTGACTTTGACCTCCAGCACTGCATAAGCCTGGCCTGGGAGTGTAACCCATAATACCAGCACTTAGGGAGTGGAGGCAGGAGGGTCAGGAGTTCTAACCCAGAGTCTACTGCATAGTGAGTTAAAGGGCAGCCTGGGCTACATGAAACCCTGTCTCAGGGAGGAAAAGGGGGGGGAGCTTGGATTAATAGACTGAAAACTTAGCAGAGGTCACAGATGACACCACTTCATCATAGTAAATCAAGGGGTTAATCAAAAGGAGCCCAGCTGCAGAGGGCATGGCAGGGAGTCACACTGACTGTGCCATTCGGTCAGCATATCCTGTGTTTCCTTTCTTTTAATACCTTAAGCCTCTATACAGGCGACTTAACATCCCACTCTACAAGTGAAGGAGCCAGTGCTTAGAGAAGTTAAATAATGTGCCCAGGGACCTAGGAAGTAAGCTAGAATTGAATCAGTCCATGTTCTGTGTATTCTGCCACACTGAACAAATCAGGCTAGCAACCCCTCCTGACCTTCGAAGCCCAAGGTGACACTTTTAGCCGACCCTCCTCTGAACTCCCCAGAGGGCCTGTGTGACTTGTGCACAGGAAATGGCTGCTCCTAAAGGCTCAATGTCTCCATCCACTGATCCCTAGGTTTTCTGGGATATCAAGCTTTGTTCCTATTCATAGCTAGATCAGTTAGTTATTTTATGAACTAATAGCTCCACTGGCTGCTAATTTCCATCTGCACTCCCTAGAATGTTCTGCAGCCCAGAGTGAGTAATCTCATCTCACTCTTCCGTTTGAACCAGATAGTCAATTAAGACTTTTTCTATGTGCGAGGTAAGAAGCACACCTTAAGGAAAAAAGCAGTTGGGGCAACGTTTTCTTTGGAGCAGGAATCATTAGATTTGCTCTGAAGTAATATATTCCTGTCCAGGATAGGGTGGGTTTCCGAGGGAATCACTGATGGTCATCATGAGCCCATTTATTCTACCAAGTCCTTCCCTGAACTGGCCCTGTCAAATCCAAGCATAGGGTGCCAGTGAAATTTCATCAGCTTTCTAAAGTTAATGGGTCTGCTTTATAATTTGCTGACCTGAATGGGATTCATTCCCAGTGATGTTAAAGAGAATGGTTAAGTCAGATCCCTGTGCATTGTCTGAACGTTTGCTTCACGGTCCCTCACAGTATTGTGTACTTTGTTGGTGGTAGTGTCTTCTTTATTAGAGAAACATAGTACAGAAGGGCCGATTTAGATTACTGAGACATGCAAAGCCAATGTAAATGAACTTGGTGTGGCTTTTGGATGTGCTCTTTGTTTTAAACCACTGTAACATCAATTGGATGCCAGCGTTCCAATTGAGTCACTTACCTTTATATTAGTAATTAACTTTGTGCCTGCTATTTCTTAGATGCCAACGTCAATGTCATCTACATCTGTTCCCATCCTATGACGGATGAGTTAAAGCTGTACTACAGAAAACTCCTGAGTCTACAAGCAGCTGTCAAAACGGGGTACTATGGGGATAGGACTGACCTGCAGAACAGGTTCAGAATTATCACCCCTGAAGCTGTAAACTTCTTCACTGTGAGTTTGCTTTCTAATTACTATGGCTTCAGGGATGTAGTAAAATTAAATTGGAAATTTTATAACTTGCAATGCTCTGGTACACATCAGTGAAATATTATTGCAAGTTTAACAGCTTTGCTGATTAGACGACTAGTTGGACTGTAGGAAATAAATACCACAGTTTAACTTTCAAACTTAGCCGCATTGCCCCTGTCCTGTTTCTGTGGCAGAGCCTAATTGCAGCTCCTGGGAGGTACAGTCAAATGGGTAGATTTACAACTCTTATCACCCCTTTTCTTAATCTCTGTGGAGTTGGCCAGGACAGTGAAAGGCTTCCTTATACTCTTGGGGTCTTCTTTATACCCTCATCAAATGCTGGCCTATCCAGCCATAAAGCTACTCAGGGACAGAGTGTGGACCAGGGCCCCCAGTGTCTGACGCTCACATAGGCATTCCTTGTTAGTCCATATTTTTATTCCATTAGGGGAAGTGGCCTTGATGTTCCACAGCATGTGGTTCTCTATGAACAAGGCTCATATTTTAATGTACTGGTTTATAATGGATGGAAAGGACTCTCATCCCTGCATTAGAGCTGCTGAGAGGTGGCTGGAACCACGAGGGCAGAGTCCTAGTCGACGGCAGTACAGCAGATGAGTTGAAAGGGACGTCTCCACATTCTAACCAGAACTTAACTCCCCCAACACATTCTGTTATCTGATGGGCTATCCCATTTTGAAGTTGGTTTCAAAAAAAGGAAGACTGCATTTGCCAGCAGATAACACTCTCCATTTATAGATGAGGCACCCCATACGGATTGGCAGAGAAACTAGTGGGAGGGAGGGAGTTTGAACCTGAGGAAGTTGCAGCCGGGGGTTTCAGGAGGGGAGTGCTGCTGTAGCCTTCAGCTGTGTGAAGCACCCTCAGCATCCACCCTTTTATCAAGAGCAACATCTCACCCACCGAGGACACCTCAGCAGTCCCCACAGTGTTCTGTTCGGCTCTGCCTCACTGGCTGTGGAAAGGGAGGAGAAGCACAAACTATCACAACGGGGTCTTCTCAGACCCTCCATCAAATGCAGGATCTCTGGTGCTTCCTGCCTATCTCATGCCCTCGATGGCACAATTGATATGGATGCTAGGAAGCAAAGAAGAAAAACACCAAAAACCATTGTGGTTAAACTATTGCTATTCACAGAGGCAGAAACTCACGTTCACACCTGCTGGCTGCCAATAGAGTGTGTGCATATCTGAAATGGAACAGGCACTAAGCAGAAAGGGGGATTTGTGATAAGGGTGGTAGGTAAAGTAACATTTATTGGATTCTTAGTATGTATTTTTCACTTGAGTTTTATACAATGTGGCGACACTGAAATCATTGCTGTTCTTTTATGGCTACAGAAACCAAAACTCATTTTCTAGTTCAGTGTCCATAGTAGGACCAGATTGTGAACCAAAATCTGTCTCCTGTAGGTCACTATTACACACTGGGATAACTGCTTTATTTGTGGGTGACCCAGTGACCTCGGGCAAGCCTCTTTAGCGTTCTTATCCTCTGTTCTTCATATGAGACAGGGGATGGACTGGGTAACTCCAGAGTGCTCCCCACGTCTCTCCCTGACAAGGTTGCCCTGGCAGTGGCCTTTCCACTTCCAAGCTAGAGCCAAGCAGCAGCACCCTTGACAGCATGAGCTCCAGCCACGGCAGGTCCTGGCTGGCAGAAACAGGTATGCAGATTTGAAGTGCTTAATATTGCTGCTTGAAGCATAAATTCAAATTATTTGAGTGATTAATCTCTCATAGGCAATCAACTTTTTAAAACACAAAAATTAAGCTCCCTCTTTCAAATCAGTTCTGCTCCTGTTTAGCTATTGCTTTATTTCTTTTTAATGGGTCTGAGAGATTGTGTCAGTGCTGATTTTCATTCAAATGGATGGCTTTGAGGAGATTTTTAAAAGCATGCCAAAAATCTGTTTGTGCATCTTTCAAAGTTACTATATAAAGCTAAGATTTGTAATGGTAAGTGTGCAAGAGTCATCATGCCATTTTTGGAGTATTTTAATGTTTTTGAAGGCATTCTTTGTCACAGGTCAAAAATAAGAAATAAGTGGTGGTAAAGAAAACTAGCCATAAGGAGCCGGGCATGGTGGCGCACTCGGGAGGCAGAGGCAGGCAGATTTCTGAGTTCGAGACCAGCCTGGTCTACAAAGTGAGTTCCAGGACAGCCAGGACTATAAGAGAAACCCTGTCTCGAAAAACCAAAAAGAAAAGAAAAGAAAAAAGAAAAAAGAAAACTAGCCTAAGGAAGGGGATTAGGAACAGTCTAGATCTTCGTCATCTAGGATAACCTCCTGTCTAGAACTGATGAAGCAGATTTTCTCTTAGTGCTTAACAAGGCCTCAGGTCAGTGGCATGTCCTCTGCCACCACTTACTCACACCTGAATCTTAAAGCACACACTGAGGATACTACATGGTGCCATCGTGCCTGAAGACACCAGCTGGCATGCCCAGACATGACATGGAGCAGGAGTGCATGCCTGTCAACAGAGATGTGTAAATCTAGAGGGGACAGAAATCTACCCCAGTTGGCACAAGTACTCAGAGCTTGAACCTGGTTCTTGTATCTGCTTTCCTCTCTTCACAGTTCATAAGCACCCAGGCCTTCACTTCTTGTTTTGTAGGATGGGCATACCAGCTGTGCTAACTGGGGGTCACATCCTCTACTTTATGGTCACAGCTGTATAACTCCGGACAAATCATTCATCTACATGGCAAGGACTGCTGTCTTGATCAAATGAGAGATGATATGACGAACACTTTGAGCTTCTATTTTAAGGGTTTATTTTATTTTTAAGACAGAGAGAGAGAGAGAGAGAGAGAGAGAGAGAGAGAGAGAGAGAGAGAGAGAGAGAGGGAGAGGGAGCTCACTGAGATCAGAAGAGGTTGCTGCCTCGTCTAGAGTTAGAGTTGTTGTGAGCCACCGGATGCGGGTGCTGACTCCTCTGGGAAAACAGCAGATGCTCTCTGGAGCCGTCTTTGCAAGTCCAGCTGTGAGCTTCTTATCTATCATCAAGTCCTTGCTGTACATCAAGTTCTGGGTATGCTTTATTTCTTGCATATTTCCACACAGAAGTAATTTGTGGGAAAGGAAAGCGATTGGAAAGGCAGGACAGGTGATCAGTAACTACAGCTGAAATCAAGTGACAACAGCAAAAGAAACTTCGGGAGATCTGAGGCCCAGACTTCACCTCCTGACTTGGAGGAGGGGTCCAACAGTAAATTAGCTAAATCTTCTCAGAGGAACTCTGGGTTTTTCCTCCCCCTGCCCCCTTTTTGGGCGATAAAGTACAAGATAAAGTTCTACCATCGCAGCCATTTTTAAGAGTTCAGTTCAGTAGTGTTACATACATCCACACTGCAGATTTTACGCATTTAAACATTATATAATAAATATGGAAGTGCTCTGGCTTTGCTTAGGAGCTCTCTCAGAGCTGGAAAGACACTTGACTATGAGGAAGGAAGGCAGAGTGCTCCATGTTCAGCTTCTTAACTCGAGGCCGTGAACTGAATGAGAAGCCATGAAAACAGACACTGAGATAACTGCTAAACACACTGTGCTCAATAGTTAATTCAAAGTCAGTGACTCTTGTTTATGTCACGCGGCACAAACGTCCTGTAGCCTCAATGCTGACTACACAACCTGTACACCCTGCACTATACATGCCTTCATAAACAAACTGAAACTTGGTTTTTTTGTGTTGCTTCTGTGTTTGCGTGTTTTGCCTGCATATGTCTGTGTCCCATCTGTGCTTGCTGCCAACTGAAGCCAGAAGAGGGCATTAGATCCACTGAAGCCAGTTTCAGGCAGTTGTGTGCTCCCATGTGATTGCTGGGGACCTAACCCAGGTCCTCTATACGAGCAGCAAGTGCTCTTAACTACTGAGCCATCCTCCAGCCCCAAACAGTGCCATCTAACACTGCCTAAAATGCCTCTGCTCACCTGGAGACCGAGGTGTGTTATGCATTACAGTGCTTTCACTCTATGTCTTAAAGTTTCTATTGTTATGATGAGCACTGTCCACAAGCAAAGTGCAGAGGAAAGGGTTTATTTTATTGTAGAGCTTAGAGTCTATCATGAAGAAAGGTCAGGAAGTGAAGGCAGGAACCTGGACTGACGAGCTTGAAATAGAGACCATGGAGGATAGCTGCTGACTGGCTTGCTGTCTATAGCTTGCCCCAGCCTGCTTTTTCATGCAAGTCAGGACCACCTGCCCAGGGCAGCATCACCCTCAGTGAGGCAGCTGTATGTTACCATGTGATTGCTGGGAAACTAACCCAGGTCTTCTGCAGGAGCAGCAGTGTGGGCCCTCACATCCATCTTCAATCCAGAACCTGCCTCACCGGCTTACCTTCATGGGCTTACCCACAGGAGTTTAACCACACGGGCTTACCCACACGGGCTTACCCACACGGGCTTACCCACACAGGCTTACCCACACTGGCTTACCCACACCAGCTTACCCACACGGGCTTACCCACACGGGCTTACCCACACGGGCTTACCCACACCGGCTTACCCACACAGGCTTACCCACACGGGCTTACCCACACCGGCTTACCCACAGGCCGATCTAATAGGGGCATTTCCTCAATTGAGGTTTCTCTTCCCAGATGACTCTAGCTTGGGTTAAGCAAACAAAAACTAACAAACACACTGTGCATACAAACTTTCCTGCTTTTATAGGAATATGGTTTAATTACAGGAATCAAAGACATTAGATACTTTCCTACCATCATTACCAAGCAAGTTAAGTATCAAACTTGTGTCTTTGCATTGCATTCTGTTAGACTGATCTTTAAAATTGCTGTCAGGGGCTAGAAAGACAGCCCAGCTGACTGCTCTTCCAGAAGACCCGGGTTAGGTTCCTTATCCACCCGGCAGCTCACAAGCACCTATGACTCCAGTCTGAGGGGGTCACATGTGCTCTTCTGCCTTCCACGGGTCCCTGCAAAAGCAAACACTCTGCACATAAGGCCTCAGAGGGACACACACTAATAAAAATGTATTTAAAATGCTGCTGAGTTGCTGAGTCATAGTTTTAAAAATCTTTCAATTAATTTTGGCTTGGGATAATAATTTCTAAAATGTCCCTATGAACATTTTTGGTATTTTGTATTTATGCAAAGTAGCATTTTCAACATTGAAGACAATAAAATAAAAATATTAATAAATTCTGAGAAAATAGTGAAAATGTTCTATGCCCTCCAGCATATTCCCCAAGACTTAATTTTTTATAAAAAATAGATAAGCATATAATCTCATTAGTATATGAATTTGCTTTTATCTTTAATAAGTGATAAAATTATATATATGCCAAAGAATTGTTTCAAAATTATTTATTTATTATTAATAAAAGTTTGATTTGTATAACTATTTTATAAACGCTTGGAGTTGCATAAGATTTCTCCTGGGAATAGGGATGACAAGTAGGAAAAACTTGAAGCAGTCCTGCTCTAAATCACCCAGCAAGTTGCAGATTCATTCGAGTCTGATTTCTAGCTCATATCTCTTGTCACACACTTGGAAGTTATAGATCCAGAAACCATTTATGAACAGATGCATTGGATATTCTTAAACACAGTCATTTACATTTCTGCATTTACATAAATAAATTTTCCTTAAAATTATGCAAGGTGCTACCTCTTAAAACCCCTTGAATTCCCTTAAGGATCCAGTACCTTTGCACTGTATTATCAGCATGACATTTTAATTGTTTTATTTTTAAGAAGTTTTTCTCTATTAAAAATTACTATTACTATCATTTTTATCATTGTCCCAATGTTATGCATGTTCATGACCTTATTTCATTCTTGTAGCAACTCTAGCATACAGATAATTGTTTTCTCTCTAGTTACTACTAATTATAAAGAAATGGGCTTGTGGAGTCTGAGTCAGAGTAGAACTGGATTGAAAGCCCAGCTGCATTTGATTACAAACTTTCAGCACTTTCTTGGGTTTCATGCTATCCCATCAATAATAGGGAATGAAAACACTGTAGCACTCTTACAGTAGACTCAGTCTAAGCTTCTAATAGTCCATCCTTGGGCAGTGGCTTTTCTATGCCTCTCTTCATCTTAGAAAGGCCTCGCTGTGCCATGAAGTGTACTTCACCCTCTACCTACTCTACCTTTTTCATGATGGTTACTGTGCCATTCATCAGGTGCTTACCGGGTCCCACGTACTAGATCAATACTTGACAGTGCATTATCTCATTCAGTCCTCACAACATCCCTAAGGCTGGCACTGCTATCCTCTTCTTACAGATGAGGAAACGGAGACTTGTAGAAAACAAATAACTTTAATATAGATTAAAACATGTAGAAAGAGAGAGGAGAGAGAGAGACAGAGAGGGGAGAGAGGGAGAGACAGGAAGAGAAGGAGGGAGGAAAGGAGAGGGAAGGAAAGAGGCAGAGAGGGAGGAGAGAGGGAGAGACAGACAGGGAGGGAAGAGGGAAGGAGGAGGGAGGGAGGGAGGGAGGGAGGGAGAGAGAGAGAGATGGAGGGAGGGGGGAGGTCTTATATGTGCTGAAATGTGGTGTATGAGGTTTGGTGAGTGCTGACCATCTAGCTGTCCTCTCCCCCTGCTAGACATGAATAGAATTCTTGGATTGAATGAGTCAGACACAGGAATTTCTGAGCCACGTCTACCTAGTCAAAATAGGGGTTTTTAAAGTTTGTATTGGAAAAAATTTGAATATTGCTGAAAATTTTAAATATTTTCTCTTCAGGAGTGCTTTCCCAAGTGTTGGCTAGCACCCCTGATAATCACTGTAAAGCGCATGCTCTCTGAAAAGGAGTCTGTGGTGAAATGTGGGTGGAGGCTACCAAGTCAAATGCCTTTCTCCTCTGGGAACATTTAAAGTGTTGCCAGATTAGGAGTCTGTATAGAGTCTATGTAGGGACGAACACTATGGGCCCTTCTCCTTCATTTTTTTTTTTTTTTTTTTTTGGTATTGATTTTCCAGATGCTTTAGTGTTAAACCATGCCAGAAGTGTTGTGGAGATGCATCACTATTATCCAAAGGCTGCCAGCCTCTTTTCCTTCTGACAGAAGGATAATTCCACGTGGATCAAATAAATACAGATGTGTAGTAATTAGTTCTATTCCCAGTGAGCCTATTTCCAAAACACTAAAGATGAGAGCGATTATGGACCCTCACCCCAACAGCTTTTATCAATTTAAACTGCTAAACAACAGGATAGGTCATAACCCAGCCTGCTATTAATAATGTATTTATTATGTACAATATAACAAATTGGGGTAGGGCCTAGAAAAAGATTCCTTTTAAGAGGAGTGACTTGATTATCCCCCAGAAGCATCACATGTGCCTGGCCACTCACCTGATGTACAGTCCCAAGGCAATCAAAAGAATAAAAAATCTCATCCAAGGAGAAGAGGCCTACATCGTGGGCGGGATACTCCACAGAGACGACTTAGCTGTGGCTGATATGCTGAATGTCCCCATCCTGGGCTCAGAGCCTGAGCTGGTTCACCTTTACAGTGCCAAGTCTGGAAGCAAACGGATCTTTGATAATGCTAATGTGCCAATGCCTCCTGGAATATATGACATCTATACTTACCAACAGGTATGTAGGATAACTTTCTTTACTCAAGTATTTTCTGTCCCCTTGGCCTTGTACAACTTCAGGTAATGTAGTTCCAGCCCTGCCCTGTGAAGACTGTGTGAATGTTGAGTCACTCTGAAGAGATCTTCAACGCCTCATGTTGTTTGGGTTTTCTGTTTTCTATTCTGTGAACAGAGCCCAGTGCCTCTCCTATGGTAGGTAAGTACGAAAGGACCTTATCCTCAGCTCTCTTTATCTTTCTGAGACAACCTTTCATTAAGTTACCCAAGCTGGCCTTGAGCTTAGGGTCCTCCTGCCTCATCTTCCTCAGAATCTATGATTACATGTCTGAACCACAAAGTCTGGAGGCCTTCATGTTTTAGAGAAAGTTTCTACTGGCATTAAGGAAATTACTAAAAGTTCCATAATATTTACCTTTCAGGTTAAGTTACTGAGTGTTGGTAAATTACTTACTCACCAGTACTAGTCTACTGTCAGTATTCAGCAACTCCATATCTATCAGTTCATCGGCACAGTCATCACCCAGCAATTTAATAGGAACCTGAGAACACAAGAGTCTGTTTTGGAAAAGAAGGGGGCCTGGAAGCTTCTGAGTGTTAGATGAGACTGAAGAGTCCTGTATACATCCTCGACTCCAGAGACAAGTACTTCAGCTCTTCAGGAATGGCTTGAAAAGAGTAGGGCACCTGGCCCAGAAACAGGAAGTTAAATGGCTTCAGGAATAAAACCCCTGGGGTTTTCCTTTGGTCCCAGTCTGTGGCTTGGTACTCCTCCATCAGCCTCTAGAAACATTTCATTCTAATCTAGCTCCAGCAGGTATTCTCCCAGTTAACTGCTATCTTTTTACATGATGAAGAGAATGAAAAGATTAACTGCTGTCTGTTAATGTTTCCTAACCTCTATTTCTGAACTTCTCTTGACCGATTCATCCTCTGAGCCAATCATAAAGTATATCCTTTCCCTCTTCTTGGAAAATTAAAGAACCGTAAGCATTGAGGCAGCTAATAAGGGTCAGAGGGGGAATCTCCCTCTACTCTCAGTTGCTTAAGTCAGGATGTTCTGCACGACACAGTCACTGAAACCAAAATGAACCCTTTGGGCAAATCACACTTTAGTGAGACTATTTTGAAGTTGCTATAAATACATTAAGTTGCCCTGAAGTGTTGGAGTCCTGCTATAGAGAGTTCCTGGCCAACACACTAGCGTATAGCAGAGATGGTCTGGGGTTCTAGCTGAGGAGTGATGGCCAGGCTTCCACTGGAATGGGGAGGTAACAAGGCCAGTTGCTTAATTCTGCTTCCTAATAGGATTTTTTGGCTGATAGATTTAATGTGAGAAAAACAGATTTTTTAAATGATACAACGGAACACACAAACTACACTAAACAATCTTCATGTCTTCAAAATGCATATACAAAATTTGTATTGAGTATTAGTTCCATCTTCATTGACAATAGCATAGGCAATCTATGTTCTGCGATATTTTAGAACTTTATACATTAATTGTGGTTAAAGGTCTGCACACATTTAATATACTACAAACTCTGTCTAGTGCCTAGCATCCAGAAGTAGTACTAAACCCTTCTCATAGACCCTCAGGATGTTATTTGGCATAAACCATATATTGGTGGTACAGCAGTCAGCCAGACTGTATTTGAGTTCTGTGCTTACCTGGAAGCCATGCATCTAATGTCAGCAAGAATTGAGGTTTTCCACAGAGCCTTTCCCAGACAATAATGGCTCTACCCAATCAATTGGAGCCTTTCAGTATTGTGAATGTGCAGATGGTGAGGAATCAATCCTGATTTTTAATTGATGTACATTGTAAATTTAAAGTGGGTGAAAGATGTGATTATTTTAATTTAGGTTAATAAGTATTCCTGGGTCTTAGTTGGATTTTCACAGTGGTAATTTTTCTGCATCTGCTCTTCACAAACATGAAGTGAATCACAACTAAAAATATATTACATTTTTTAAAACATACTCAAACAGAAAATGATAAATGTTTGGAAATAGCATAAAGTCATATGGTTTATGACTGAATTTTCTAATCTAACAGTGAGCATTTCCTGTTCTGATCCATAAAATAACCAAGTAAGTCCCTTTCTGGCATGTGCTCTGTATGAAATATTGACAGCTTTGGTTAAATAATCAAAAATGGCAATGCTATTTTAAAGCACTGTTCAATTTTCACTTAAAGATAGCACATAATTCTTTCCAGCGGTGTAGTCTTTACAATACTATTGATCGTTTTCATTACTGTAGGGGATCCATCCACAGGCACCCATTTATAGGAGTCTCAGAAGCAACAAATAATAGGATTTGGAGGAAACACTGATTGTGTTAGTATTTGAAGCCTCCAAGTATACAATATACCTAAATACACAATTTTTAAAGGCTTTGCTGGAATACCTTTCCTTAAACTAGCAAAATAATGTTTTACCCAATATTAAGAAGCTAAATAGCACCCCTACTTCTATAACTTGTGATCATAGGACACACAGATTACAGCAATATATGATTAATAGAAATAGCATCTCAGCTAACTGGAGAAAGAAAGGCTGCAACCTGGTGGACACATTAGGAACCTCCTTTGGCTGTGTTCATAGCCATACAGTATGTAGACAAGAGCACTGTCATTTAAACATCCAAATTATCAATAATTACTACTTGATAATTAGGGAGTTTATACAATTTATTTTCACCTTTATTGAATAACTCAGTTTTATGAGTTGTCTGGGGACTCCAACTGTATCTACTTTGATATCTCCTCCATGTTGTCATGCCGTGTAGCATCTTCAAAATACTTTGCCAAATAGACACAATTCAGGATAACACACTGTGTGTTTAAATAAAACCATTTTAACTTTGCAGTTTTAGACCTCAGCAGAAACATAAATATTCTCTTTAGTTAAAAAAAAAAAAGAATCCATTTGGTAGTCAAATGAATAGATGTGCTGCACAGTTTAATGTCAACTTGACACAACCTATTCTCATCTGAGAAGAAGGAAATCAATTGAGAAAACATCTCCATAAGATCTGGATATAGGTGCATCTGTAGGGCATTTTCCTAATTAGTGATTGATGTGTGAAGGCCTAGCCCAATGTGGGTGGTGCCATCCCTGGGCCGGTGGTCCTGGGTTCTATAAGAGAGCAGGCTGAGCAAGCCATGTGAGGCAAACCAGTAAGCAGCACTCCTCTGTGGCCTCTGCATCAGCTCCTGCCTCTGGGTTCCTGCCCTGACTTCTTCAGTGATGGACAGTGATGTGGAAGTGGAAGCTGAACAAACCCTTTCCTCCCCAAGTTGTTTGGTCATGGTGCTTCATGGCAGTAATGATCATGTTAACTAAGACAATAGAGAACAGGAATATTACTGCCAAGTAGAGGATGTCACAGCCAAGAATAGCATGGGTAGTTACAGGAGACACTTGCTCAGTGTTGTTTTTGCCTTCTGGGAGGTACAGACAACAAAGCAGTTTTGTGACCTAATGAGCTATTTTTCTTTAAAGCTATAATAAAATGCTCTTATATAGGATTAAGTAGTCTTGCTTTGGAAATGTTTTTTTCTGACTCAAATACAACACAAATGACTTATTGACTGGTACACAAGTTATTCCTCTGGCTCATCCTCTGACCTCTTTCTATACGTCCTCCTTCTCCAGCTGTCTGCAAGGCTTAGATACACAGCCCATGGACAACAAATGAGTGTAAGGTCTGGGGTCATAGCAATCCAAGGGAAGTGTTGCTCTGCCACTCAATGCTGTATGATGATGGGCAAGTCAAATTACTCAGCCTCTTAGTATTAAGTGCAATCACTAATGGCACCTTCATTATAGGTTATTATATTAAGTGGGAAACTCACATATAGGATACATGAGCCAAGCACTGGTTCCTACTGAGTGTTCAGTAATGTTAGTTATTGATCTTACTATTATTTTTGGATTAAAGCATGGATTTCTAGCCCTTAAAATTTCATCTATTTAAAAGGCCAGTTATTCAGACAGCATTGTTTTATATCAAATGCAGGGCAGCTGACATTCTAGGAAGGCTGTTTCTGCAACTGTTTTTTTATCTCTGTTATCTGTCTTTCTCTATAATACATTTGTTCATGTCACTAATACAGTCAACTTGGCCAAATGGCCAAACAAATGTATGTTAGCGATGGAAAATGTCTTATACATTACAGTATTGTTTTAGATTACTGTATTTAAAATCTCAATGAAGTTTTCAGGACAATATTTTTATTGTCTTGAAATTATAAAAATAATATCATTTGAAAAATCAGTAAAACACCTAAGTTGTTATGAAAGAAAGGAGGCAATACCAGGATTCAGTTATAGATGTTTAAAAGATTTCCTTTTTCCTTCATAACTCCGCATGATAATAGTAGTTTTCAATTTCTCACAAATGTGATTGTATTTTAAAAATGGCTTTTATCCCATTGGCTAGTGATTTCTCTATATCATACATTACTTAAAACTTCTTGAATTTGTACTAATGAGTTACAGGGAACCTAATGAACAGGCTGGGTAAAGACACTCGAAGCGTCACAAGCAAGCTGCTATAACAGAAACGAAATGTGGCTTCTTATTGTTGCTGTAACTTTGCCCCCTAGATGATAGAACAGTTGAGCCAGTTGGTGACTGATAACCTGGGAATCCGGCGCTGGGTCTTTAAAATGAACACGGAATTTGGAGGAAATGGGACAGCATTTTGTGACATTCCTTCCCATCTACAGTGCTACAACTGGGTGCTGAAGGAGAGAAACAGATTCGGCCATGAGGACTGGAAGAAGAAGTGGGCACAAGTGAGTGTTCAGTGGTAACTTACACCACAGTGCCTTGGACAGTTAGGTGATAAGGGCCTTTCTCCCCGACTCAGCTCTGTTATCTATCACTGCAGCCTTTCCTGGGCCTCAGTCTAAATACAGAGCATAAATGGGCTCATTGGGTTACGTAGATGTCCATTTTGGGGGCCCAAAATGTTTTTATTCTCCCACATCTTCAAAATGATTATGATATCTAAGAATAACTAAAATGCCACATTCAGGGAGCACTGGGAGGCTCGGCCCCTGCCCTGAGCACACCCTGTGCTTCTTCTATCAACTGCTGGGATTAAGGTGGCTGTACTTTATTATGAGAAATTCTACTAGCAAGTGGTGCTCACTGGAAGCTAATGTATAATAGCATTCTGTCAGAAGCCATGTTTTTGAAGATATTCCAAAGAAATTTATGTAACTACCAGTCCCTGTGAGATGCTCAGAGAAGAATAGAACCCAGAAGAAAATTCCCAGCAAAGCTGAATAGTGTGCTCAGTGACTCTGGCTCTGAGTGGAGGCGTGTAAACCTTTCCATATATGTTGGTGAGATGAATTTATACAGTCCCAGTCTGTTCCAATTTTGCTTAATAGTTGTATGTGGTTTGATGTTTAACCTGATCTCTAAACACTGTCCCACACTGTATCCTTATACTCAGCTTCTCTTTATTGCATGACCCTGTTTTGGGTGACCTGCTAGAAAAAAAAAAAAAAGATTGAAAGACAAACTCCTTAACTGGTTCCTTTACTCCCAGCATGCATAGTGGTGGACTGTGCAGTGATTTGCATCTGCTTTGCGCATCCCACTACAGAAGTCTATGAATCAAGACACAAGTGATAGAAAAGAAGGGCACACTGGTGGGAGCCACATTATTCCTGGGCAAGTGAGATGATGAATCCATCTCAGACCAGTCAGGAGGGAGAGCTCCCTTTGATAAATGGGTCGGTCCTCCCCATGATCTATTCTGGGCTTTCTTCTCCCTCCAACAGTGAGTGGACTAAACGCAGTGCCTGTCATGGCTAGCTCTTCACATATTATTTAAAGGACACCACAGTGAATTACTCTTCTAGAAAAAAATAAAGCAAATAAAATGTATTTAATTTTGAGGCCCATAGAGGTTTCTGTTATGTTCTCTTTGAACAGGATTTTGTCCTTTTGAAGCAAAGCTGTTGAGTTTAAAACATGAAAAAAGTCTAGCAGTTTGATTTAAAGAATTGAAACACTACTGTGTACAGTGTTTTCTGGCCTCAATGTTTCAAACCAATAATTTTGAAAGAATTATCTTGACATTAGACTATAATAGATGTAAAATGTTTGACTTTGAGTTTTAAAAATATTTACAGTACTGACATTTTGTTGAATTGTGGTTAGAACCTCACTGCTGATTATTTAATTTCAATTATTTTAAACTATGCCATTTTAAATTGTTACCAAATACATTTAGCACTGTTGTTAATGTTATTAAATTTGAAACTCTTAAATAATTAATGATCTCTTTAAATCATTTTTAAAAACTTAACAGGGAAAAATAATTATTCAGAAATCCTGCTATAATGTATGGCTTGTGCTTGGCTGTGATGTGTGAGAAGTCAAAGATGAAAATAAAAACAAGGCATGTGTGCGCTCTCTCCTCTCTTGTGGGGACTCAAGGACAGTTTATGCCTTCAAAGGGAAACCCTCCTCTGAGTGGAGGTGAACTAAGGGTATTTATTGAGAATTTAGGTGGAATGCACCTTTGTTCCAGAAGATCATTGTGATGGTGTGCATTTAGACATCAAAGCATTACTTTATGAGCACAAGCGTGTTTTAATGTCCTATTACAGTCTGTAGACCTGTTTCTTTTCATAATGAAGATGTTGTGTCACCAAACCTAGCCTGGCACATACAAAACATATGCTGGCAGGTTATTAAAAATTTCAGCTTCTTGATGAAAGACTATCCTGCAGGCTAAGAGTCCAGAGAAAGACTCCATTCTGAGAGAATTATTAGAAATGAGAATATGACTGTAAGCACTGAATTATGTTAATACTTACAAATAGCATCATTTGCATAGCAGTTTGTGACATGATGCTGTGAATTCTCATACTGGTACATTGTAGACAACAGATGAAAGCAGTGCTGTGTGTGGGGTGGGCGCTGCTGTGGAGTCTTATGCAGACGCTAGTCTTAGAGGTAGGCACAGACACACAACACAAGGGTCACCTCTTTTTCCTATTTTCCTAATTTTGAACTGAGCTTTGGCTGTTTGCAGTTAAGACCTGAAGCAAAGTCACATGAATAATCAGATGCTAAAAAGCCTAGTCACCTTTGAAAGTGCAGTATGGAGACATAAGCATATTTCAAAAAGCAGAAAGGCCACACTGAAACAAAACACAAATTTTCATTTTTCTCTGGCGGCTGGTAGCAAGCCACTGCTTGCCATCCTGTTGTCCAATGAGGCCAGCTCCCCGTGCTTCACCCACTGGGTCCCAAGAAGCTCAGTTGCTGGATGCACACTGCTTGCTCAGGTTTATGAATCCACTTGCACAAATGCACGGTTCCCTGCTTCTGAGTCAGGGGTGTCTTTCAGTCAGTAGGAATGAAGACTTAAAACACACTTGTAGGAGAGACGCCTTCCTGACACACGCTGGCGCCACAGTCTGCTTTCTGTGCTCACAGTCTTTCTTGTGGCTGCTTTCTGTTTTGTTAGAGGGTAAATCTTCAATCTCTCATACTATTTTGTTTTACTGTTAGAATGTTAGACATTTGGTATTCATTTAAGTATCACCCAAAAGGGAAGATCTGAATCCAGGGCTCCCAAGCTTAGAAAGGCAGAATAAACCATACTTAGATCATTAGAGAACCAGGTCAGCAGACAGACACCATTACAGAGGAGGAGCGGCCGCCACAGTATGCTCAGAACAGCTCCCCTGTGTAGCCTTGTGAGCAGTGGGAACCACTCTCAGGTGACTGACCTAAGAGCTGCCTGGAGAATGTGGTAGGGCTTTATAAGGTGAGCTCAAAGAGGCATTGACTCATCACCACAGAATGTTTAGGAAAGTTAAAAGGTAATATAACAATATTAGAGAGAGATGTCTAACCAGGTAAGTGTAAAATCACTTTTACTATTGCCTTCATTCTCTGAATTAATTCTCAAATGTGTGTTGTCTCTCATTGCCTCAGTAATTGTGAGTAATCTAATTAAACATAAGAACATAGCCATTTCCCCCTTTATCCATCTTCATCACAACTAATGGCTGCATGTTATTCCCTTTTATTAATTCTAATATGCTAAAACACTCACCTGTCTGAAAACTTAAGCTCTTCTCCAGTTTTGTTTTGCTCTTTTTTTTTTTTTTCAAAATTGTGGATTAGAGAAATGTCTATATAGTATATGCCTTTAAAACAAAAACAGAAACAAATTCTGCTTTTTTTTCCCCTTGGGAGAAATCCCCATGAGTAGAATGCTGTATCTAGCAATAGTGCTCCGGCTCTTGTTGTACGTGCTGCATTGATAAGAAGATGCTAGTGGCCTCCAAAACCATTAGCAGAACACGCAGCTGAGCGCTACAGAGGAGACTTCCTTAAGCTCCTGAAGAAGCTCCCCTCTCAGGCCCTGGCTTTGTGGCCACACCATGTGCTGCTGCTCTGGCAGATCTTCTACTTCCCACAGATGTCCCTGGACCACACTCACTCCTCTCACTCGACTGCTTCCCTTTCCTACAAGGCAGTGAACTGGGAGGTGAGGAGAGGCGTCAGTATGCATGCCTCAGCTGTAAGGGAGGAACCTGTCCGGAATCCTTAGAAAACCCAGATGCCTCACCACAGGCATCCCTGCCAACGTGCATAGTTGACAACAGAGAATTCTATATATATCCTTTTGCCCAGTTAAAGAGAGATATACTTATTTGAGTCCACCTATAAATTATCACGTATTGAATAGCCTACCTTCACAATCGGAGATAGCACTAAAACCAATTCTTTTTTTTTTTGCACAAGCCACCAGAAATTTTCTTTGTTTTTGTCTTACTTGTTTCTAGACATAACTCAGGTTTATGTGGTAAGTCTTTTAAAGCAGAACAAGAATTAAAATGGGTCAGTCTGCGGCTGAGAGCCGAGCACCAAGTGAGTGCCCGGGGTAAAGGCAGGGGAGCTGGCCTCACGAGCCCCCACAGATCTGCCTCTCTCAGAGCTTCCTGGGAAACAGCCACAACCAAATTACCATGGCTCTCTAAGTTGCCATTTCTTTATCTGACAATAGGTAACAGTACAGGTATCACATGGAGCTGCGATGAGGGTTAAGTGTGTCCTGTGACTTGGCCAGCAATATTCTTAGCATGTGGAAATTTAAGATATTGTTGCTTTTTTCTCTTTATTATGAATATTAATTAGTTGTATTATGAGAAAATATAAGCAATAGTGAGCAAATAAATGCAAATTAGCAGTTCTTTGACAATTCAGAACGTTATTTAGGAGGCTTTGTAGCCTTCAAGACTACTGAGTGAACATCTATTATTATTATACAAGATGCTATCAAAACCTCAGAATAATGATCTAATTGTCTCGATGTTATGATTTTCCTAATTAATACCTTTACAAGAATAACCCTAGATAGCATCCTGGCCTCTTACCATTTGAGAATAGAAAACAATGTGTTTCTTAGAGCGTTCTCCATGTTGAATAAAGAGGCTTGATAAAGTAGAGATTATTCTGACCAAAATATTGAATCTGGATGCTTCTGGTTCCAGTTGGCATATTTTCTAATTAGTATAGCAGCATGTCACCAAGATCACTGGAAAGTCTTAATCATGTACATATTTTTCCTTAGCTCTGAGAATGACTTAGAACGTTTTCTTCCAGTTGAGTGGTTATTTTCATGGTGCTGCCAGGGATGAGTTTGAGGTGCTTCTCTGTGCCTGAGGATGATGACAGGAGAAGGAAAATTGCCTCCCCAGTTAAATGAAAGCCTGGGCACCCCTTCCGAGGACCTATAATAATCAGCTATACAAGCTGTTGGCTTGTGTGTCCTATTGATTTAATATGCTTCTAATCAGTACATAAAGCTATGGGCCTGCAGTGTTAATTTTTCATATGCTTACAAAGTACCCTTTGATTTTCTGTCACACGTTAATTACAGCATTTTGCCATTAAATAGGAAGCTTTGTGTAAACTAATTACTAGGTAATCATTGTCTACTGCAAGCGTGCTGTTTGTACCTTTTATTTTATTCTAAAAATGCACAGATCTCACAGCCTGGAAACACTCTACCTTCCAGCCATTAGCTCTCACTAATTCATAGCATTATTGTGGAGAGTGGAGGAGTTGTAATTGTTGTGGTATCAGAGCTGTTAATTACCGGAGTAAACAGTTGAAATGGTGCCAAGGTCTATTGTACAAGGCAGAGAAAAGGAGGTTTAAATGTTACTCCCACCATCTGGGGACTGGAGGGGAGGCAAACGTTTGAGAACAGCGGCGAGGCACCGCCGCCACTTCAGCTCCAGGGTTGGCGGCCATATGGATCCAGAAAATTTTGAATCAATTGGAATTAACTGCCAGTTTTTCACAATAACTGCATGGAAGGAACGAATAAAGCAGAAGATAGGAGAAAGGAGGATTGGTTAGTGTTTTCACATTCGGGAAGGTCCCCCTGGAGTCCTTTTGGAAATGTCTGCGCTGCTGAAAACCACAGAGCAGGCTTAGGTTTTGGGAGTGGATTCAAAGAGAGCGTTCACTCTCTGGCAGTCACACTGCCATGTGCTACTGGTCATCTGTCCTCGGTGCCCCTTGGTGAACCAGGGATGCCCTTGGGAAGTCTAGGACTTCTGTAACTGAGCCAGGCTCAAGACAAACCCTCACTGTGGGATTCACTGGTCTAGTACTGTGCATGGGCTGTGGAAAGAAAACAATCAATTTGCAACGCTGCTACATCTTCCTGACTCCATGTTTCTGATGTGTGAAAATACCAAAAAAAGGTCCCTCTCTTCTCTTGATCGAGAAACAGTGCTGTATGCCCATTCTTTGTGTACAGAGTAAAATACAAGACTCCCTTGATAAACTCAGTTTCATTCCTGGAACTCAGTCTTCCCCATTACTTGAATGAGAATCAATCCAAAAGGAATGTGTGCTTCCTTTTGTCTTCAGACTGCAATTAAAGAGCGTGTCCATCATCATCCACAGTCCTTCCAACCAGGTATTTCTCTACATGTCCCAAATCTCTACATGGATAGGAGAAAACCTATTTCCAGTAACTTACTACTAGATTATGGCTACTTCTACTTATGGTTGATTTAAACACAGCATGGTTCCCACTTTAAAACACTGTATAATCTTTAAAACAGTCATATGTATTTACTGGTTGTCATTCTTACAATTCAGTATAATTTCCTTGAAAACTGTTTTCCAATGGTAGGAATATTTGTCTCCCCAGCCATTTGCTGCAGTAACTGCTTTTCAGTATCATTCCCCAAACATGAACATCTTCTTCTCCTCTTAAGCCACCCTGGATTACTGTATTTATTTCTAATCATTCCTTTAGCAGATGTTGAAGTAATTTGGGGTGTAATGTAAGCAACTCTTTTAAAGAGAGAAATCACAGATAGACCAGGAAGCCAGGGCATCGTTTTTCAGGCTTGTGTGGTGGCAGTGTTGCCCTGGGGGAGGGGGAGTTTTTCCCCCCTTTTGTGTATGTGCAAAGTTCAATTAAGAATTTCTAGAAGCACTTAATCTTTATCTATTGAAACTCCCCTCCCCCAGCACGGCAGTGCGACAGGATGAACCAAGAAAGAAAGAAAGAAAGAAAGAAAGAAAGAAAGAAAGAAAGAAAGAAAGAAAGAAAGAAAGAAAGAAAGAAAGAAAGAAAAGAACAGTTGTGCTCCCTGTGGCGAGGGGAAAGAGAAGCAGCAGTCAGTGCTGGAGAGTGGAGAGGGAATGAACTTCTCCGGTGGCTGTGGTTGCAGTGAGGCAGTTGTGCTGAGCTTCGGAATGGAAGTACAACATATGTGCCTCAGTTGGACAAAATGCTTCTCAAGTCGAATCAACTGCTAGGCCTGCATGTCGGTGCAAGGTAGAGGCCTAGTTAATGAGGGGCCGACTCCTCAGGAAGCAGTGAGTGGTTAATGCGACCTAAGTATGGAATTATATACCGCGTTTTCAACATTCCGTTTAATGAGAGCCTCCACTGCAGCGAATCACTTGCCACACACCCGAAATGGGCCATTAGCTATCAAGGGAAAATTGTCTTCGCCGCTTTTAGCAGATGGAGCAAATATTTTACAAAGCAATTTTACATACCAAAAACATTTGTGTGCTTTGGTAAAGCGGGTTGTTTTACATTATGTTACCTTCTACTGCAGCATAATTTTCCATCTCATCGAAGACAAACTTGGCATTTTTGATTTTTAAATTCTCCATTAACAATTAAACACAGACTAGTAAAGCTGTCCTTAAACTTTAAGTAGGTATGGGAAGTAGTTTCCGACTTGGAGACACTTTCACTTTTTTCTTCATCCTTTCAACATATTTTTGCACCCTAAAGAGGGCCTGTTCCTAATTATCTCAGTGGAAAGGAATGAGTGAAAACTTCGTGAAAGTAGTCACCATGCAGGATGATCTGAGCATCCGCTGGCTCACAGCTACCGCTGTGGACTGTGAGGACATGCTTTGGCCCGCCCCTCTGTTATGTCCATTTAAAATGCTCAAGCTTCAAGAACCTTAACTTAAATGGCTTTTCCAATAAAGAGAAACTGGCTCTAGATGGTGGCTCAGCAATGTCACCGAGGACAGTTTTCCATCTCCTTTTTGAACTACGTGTCAGGCTGCTTCCTTCCTAAGGCTGGCTGTTCTCTGCATTGCAAGATGGCTGCCAGTAGCTTCCAGAATGTGTTCCTGGTCCAGGCAATAGAAAGAACATCTCGTCAGATAGACACTCAGAAGAGCACACACTTCCTTTCCAGAGGCCCCAGTAGGTGTTTCCTAGCAGGTGATTGGGTCGCATCCCTATACTGCACCAGCAAGGCTGCTATGCTTCATTGGAGGTGAGAGTAGAACCCCCCTCAATCTTCCATAGCAAAGAACAAGGAAGAACCATTTTGAAAGGAAGTGAGGGTACCCTTAATCTGAAAGAGGGGGTACATATGCTGTTTATCCAACAACAGTAATCTGTTCTACCATTTTTCCATATTTAGCATGCACCCATAAGTTGATGTAATGTGGCCAGAGTGTTAGACTCACTGATGGCAGTCACAGGCACAGATCCCACTCTACTGCGACACACTGGTCACGACTGGGTTTAAATCCAAGTTTTGCTACTTCCTAGCTGTATGACACGAAATAAAGACAGTATCTCTAGCCAGCGGCTGTAAGATGGTAAATGTAGGACACCCTGGCACAGGGCTGTAGCATGGTAAACTTTCAGTAAGTGAAAGCTATTATTTTACCTTTAAAATGAGCACAGCAGTTTTATAGAATGAACAACCCTGTCAGTTCACCTTCAGTGTGGAGGGCTGTTCTGCTCACCTCTGTGCCACCAGCCAGTTCCAAATCCCATCACTGCTCACACTGCAACACACGTCTCTGTCTGAACAAGGCAGGGACATGGAGAGTACTCACCCAGAGCTCAGAAGCTACATAGCTCCTGCAGCCTTGCTGTGCACTTGGCTGTTACACGAGGCATTTGTCCTAAGTAGTCCACAGATCCCCTTAAACTGCAGTCTAACTGACAATCCTAGTTAATCCGGTCTCCATCCTACCCCTCTGGCTTGGTGTACTGTCCAGGCCTCTGTTCAGAGCTATCAGAAATACCTATAAAGAAGAACTATCTAGGCAGGTCTGTGAGATTTCCTTACACTCTGTCTTAATCCAAAGATTAAGAAATTTTTCTTTGGTTTTCTTTTAAATATGGTAAAAACAATATCTGATTAATGAAGAAGTTATTTTACTTAATATTCTACTAGAAGTTCAGTCAAGAAACTACAGAAATGAAATATGAGTTTTGGTGAGATTGAGTACTCTAATTTGTATCCTTCTTTCTTCTTCCCCCATCCTACACACATACACACACACACACACACACACACACACACACACACACACATACACCACTAGAAATCTGTTTGGGTGGGAAAACTCTCTAGAGTTGGAAGTATCTTTCGTCACTGAGGGCAGTGTTAAAGTGAGTATGCTGGTGGCTTCCCTAAGATACCTTGCATTTCCCTCAGTCAACATATCTGTTCCTTCAGATTCACATTTCCTTGACAGAAATAGAGAAAGCCAAGAAATAAGATGCAGCCATAACAGAAAAAATAGTCTCTAGTTTGTCAGTCAGGTCAATAGAAATCAAGTGCCTTCTGAGGATGCCTTAGAAATTTCCAGGTCATTACTATTACTGAGAACTCGGAGATATAATTCTGGGTGCTGAACAGTAAATGAGCAAGCCAGTCTATGCAATGATGAAGATGAGCTAAAGAGCAAGGAATGCCATCTAGCCATGCGCTCCATAGGGCATTCCTAGAACCAGTCTCATCCTGAAATTTTTAAAAAAATAAAGCATGATTTTCTATCATTTATGCTTCATGAGGAATATATCTTCCCTCCCACACCCCCAGAGTAAGTGGTCCTAAATGACCTACACAGTGTAGATGACAGGCTCTGGGAAACGTTGAATTGGTCACCCATTACCTTGTCATTACCCCCTAATTCTACACTGTAAGTTTGTAAACATATACTTCTGTTCCTGGCTTATAACAGAAAGACAGACATATGATAGACATACACATGTTATGCATACCCTTCCTTCCTTGAATGTGTGAGCTACAACTCCCAAATTGCCATCATGGTTATTATAGCCTTCATTCTGTAGAGGTGAGGGAACAGGTCTCTTTTCATTGGCGCTAAGGCTGCAGGTACTGAGTATTAGTTTAAGACTGATGCAACCCTTTAGAAATAGATAGCTAATATTACCCTCTGACCCCTATCATTACTTAGAGAGCTAATCATGATCTCCAGCTCCCTCTAAGTGCCCCAGCGTCCCCCGCTGAATGCCACCCTATCCGTGCCTTCAGTCCTGTAGTTCTCATGATGAGACATGAGGCTTCCTCCAGGTCCCCGTAGCAAGTTTTCCTTCTGGAAATCTCTCTTCTTGCTGTGGTTTTGTGCAGAGTGCAAATACTAGACATTGTGTCAGAATGGCTCACTTTGTAAGCAGGATGGCAGTAGCAGCCTGGCACCATGTCCTTAGAAACCTTGTCAGTTCATTACTGACCCTCACATAATGTTGCAACTGATGTGACACTCCACATATGTCACCTCCTTTATCTTTCTGAAGTCTTTAGAGGCAAGGAATCCTGTAAAATCTACCCAAGTGGAATTGGTGCTTCTAAGGAAGCTGGCCCTTCAGGTGATTCCTTGGCAGTAAGGAGCAAGTCTACCAAGAGATTCCCATTTTCTGGTATTCTGTAGCATCAGCTATAAAGGACCACCTCCTTATGTTCGCCACTGTCATGATTCATTGCACAAACGTGGAGCATCCTTCTCCTGGGCATGGGAAATTTGATCTCAAAGCTAATGTCTTTGTCATTTAGTCGCTAGGGGATATGCAGGGTGGTGGGGGAAGACACCTGACTACAGCAGGGGAAGAAGGTTTCTGGGAAGAAGAAAGAGTAAGGGAGTGAGCTAGGGAGGATGACAAAGTTAGTTGGAGGGAGGCGAGACTGTAGGAGTAGAGGCCAGGCATACCCCAGAGGCTGTTGCCTGTGTGTTTGTTTTGTAGGTTAGCACACAAAGTAATGAGCTTCCTCGTGTCAAGTGTACACCTGCGTGTCATACTTAGTTTTTGCACAGTCTTGTAGAGTGTCCTGCTAAAGAACTGGCACCTGGGTCTCAAGCTGATGGAGTTTCTAAATTAAGCTACAAGGCTTTCATTCGTTCCTTCACTGTTTCCCCTCCATCTTTTTCCTTTGCAAAATGACCCTGTAGTAGATAGTTTTTTTTCTCTAATACAGTTACTTAAATGAATATACAGGATGGAATGGAGTAGATGGTTCCCTTCAAAAGGAGGGGACTGAACAAAAAGAAGTCTCCATTTCCCCAAGAGAGGCCTGGGTTATGAGGTTTCTTTTATCTGGCATTCAGTTTTCCAGAAAAGGGCAGGATCTAAAGCTAGGCTTCACTGCCCTCCATGTAGAGACAGCCTTCCTCCATGGAGCAGAAGGTGGAACTAAAACAAATGTGTGACTAGAGAAAGGCAATTCAGAGACCAGAGGGGCTCTGTGCTGGAGCTGCGTGCTTATGAGTTCCACGTGAACCTTCAACACTGCCAAGATATTTACATAACAATGAGAGAAAACATGTAGAGTATCCACGGTGTGGATGGGGGTGGGGACATGGCCCATTGCTTTGATAGTCAGTTTCCTTGCCTTTACACGGCAAGGCAGAGGTTTGCTGCATGATCAGTAGAGAGGCCACAGCTTCTTTAGCCCTTTCTAGCAAGACTCTGAACCTTGTGCTGGCAAATCATCCTGAGAAAGGCCAGAGCGTTCTGCTTCTTAGTGCGTTTTTGTTTTGTATGTCAATCACTTACTAGGGCTGACTAATGGCACTTAACCTACAGGGGTTTCTGGGTAGTTATGGAATAAATCAGATTATCTGGACCTGCCCACCATATACTCTAAGATTCTCCTTTTATTCTGGATTTTCAGTGCGCATTCAACCAGAATCAGCTAGATGTTTCATAGAGCTGAAAGATGGCAGAGGATAGCGGACATTCCCTTTTTAATGTTAGGGAAATTGGAAAAAGTGAGTATGCAGATGATTTCTAGGATTACAACCAGCCTCATCCCTAGAGCTGATTCTTACAAATCACTCAGTGTTTGCTCTTAAATTCATAGTTTGCCTGGGACCCTAAAGCAAGCTAGAGCTTTGCTTGTCCCTGCTCTGCACCGGAATATGAGTACACACCACCAAATGTGATTCCATGCAGTGCCCTGCCCTGCATCGGGCAGAAATAACATCTGAACTGTGGCTTATATTTGAAAAGTTTAAGTGAAGCTTAAGAGCATTATAGTCTAGGATAGAAAAGAAATTATCACAGCAAGCCACACCTTTTATGTGAAAAGTAGACTTCCTATTGACTTGAGAGCTTCTTACTGGTTTTCACTCCTCATAGGAGGCTGGCTCTGTTGTCTCCGGATCATCTCAACAATGATAGAGGTAGGGACCTAGATAGCTAGACAGGTGACTGGCATGGGAATTTCTGCTTTCTTCGGAGACTCGTTTGTGTCATGTGATGTTTTTCTGGACACTGCCTTATGAGAGGTGTTTTGCGGAAGCAGGCGCATGATGTTTTCTTCGGGAAGCTGTCTGTCAGGTAAAAGGGCATGTGATGTTTTTGCTGGAGCAGATGCTTGAGAGGACACATGATGCTTGGAAAGGGCATAAGATTAACCCAACAGACGGTAGATGAAAGTCTGGCTTTAGCTCACCTTGCTGGTCTTCCTTGGTCTTCGCTGACACTGGTCTTCACGACTCCAGTCTTCTATAACATTATTGCATTGGTTCACTTTGCTTTCTTCACTTGTCATGACTTGGTAGAAAGAAACACAACAAAGAACTCAGGATGATTGGCAGAGCCTCTTGGTTTCTTCTGTATCAAGCCACTGCTACTGTTTCAAATGGACTGGACTTCTGACAATGAAGATTGGAATCAACTCAAAGAACTACTTCTAAATGGGTCCACATCCCCCCTTGTCCTAGTAACCATCTTCCTCCTGTACCTTTGATCGCTGGGCTATAAGGGAGGTTGAAGCACTTAAGAACCCTTATTAAAGTAGGTTCTTTAAAAAATCTAAGCCTCCCTGTGACACTTTAGGCTGCCTAAGGCTGTCTTTAGAACTTGTCCTGTCACTTCAAATCCCACCTTTACTGTTTCAGCCAAGAGTTTCGGCTTCCCTGTCAAAGCTGTAAGAGGCAGCTATCCACCAACAGAGTGGGCACAGATTAAAGAGATGGCGGTGTCAAAGGAAGACCTCACCAACTTGATTGTTCCTCCTAGGCTCAAGTGCAATAAGATTTGCAGAATAAAACTAGATGTTCTCATCTAAAGGAGCTAAGGATAAGCTATTCCACTCTCATTTTACACAATGAGAAGCTGAGGTTCACAGAGTGGGGAGGCAGAGGACACTCTGCAGGTCAGGCTGTGCTAGCTCTGAAGCCTGGGCTACTGATGGCCAGCACAAGGTGCCATATGGAGACAGTATGCACAATTGGTGTCAAATTTGGGGAGGGGGAATCACTTTGAAATATGAAAAGTGAAATGTCTGGAAAAATAGAACAATCTCAAAATGGCTTTCTGGCTCTGGGTAAACAGTAACCACATTTTTTTTGCCTGTTGGAGGCCTGGTTTTTAATCACTCCACAAGCAGTTTTCATTTCTGTAGTAAAATTGCTTGTGGTTCTATTTAATTTGTTTCTGCAGGAGTCAGCTCTGGTGAAGATCTCTGAGGAGCTAGCGGGCATTTTAGCACAGCACGTACAGCTAGTCAATGAGAAACGGTTCCCGACGTGGAGGAAATTCCTCCACATGTTTCTCACTCAAGGTAAATAAGACTGTAAAGTTCCTATTGAGGACCAGTATGCACAAGCTTAGTTAGCTTCTAGTTCTGGGTCAAGCCAGGGCCAACTCAAATACTCTACATCAGCCAATGTTGGTGTAGAAAATGCTTCTGCCATTGACTTTGTCCTTTTCAAGCACTGCCTAGATATTTACCTTGTATCCAGCCTCCTAAGTAAATAGGAACTGAGCATACCATGCAGAAGTCAGGGTCTGGGCATTTCTCATACCAGACTTGTCTTGAACATATGCCCTCCATTTGAACTACATCAAAGACCTGGAACAGTCCTCAGAGATCCGGTTTCCTTGCAAATGATTGTTGGGAAAATTCAAGGATAGAAATGGGAAAGTTTCTATCATAGATTGGCAACAAAAGGCCTTTACTAAATCTAGTTTTCTCTCCCATTTTCTAGGAGAGCAGAATGGCATAGCTCAGAAAGGTAGCATTTCCAAACCAGACTCCTCTACAGTCTGGGAATAAAATCAAACTCCATCGCTCTCACATTCCTCCTCCTTCCTCAGCCTGTCTTAATGGCATGGGGAGGTCAGTGATACACTTTATTTGTTGTGTTCATCTCCTCATTTATCTGAAGTCCCAGAGCCCTGTGGGATGCCAAGTAAGGATACATCTAGGCAAAAGCTTTCCCTCTCTAGGAGATCGCAATGTAAGCTCGCATTGCTTTACACTGCTTAACACATCTACCTGCTGCTGTCAAGTGATGATGATAATAGTATATTGGCCTTGATATATAATGATAAACTGATAGTACTATCATGTGATAATAGCAACATAACAATACTAGCACAGCAGTGAGATACACTGAGCACACAGTAAGTATTATATGCTAACATCATCCTAAGCAGCTACACATTGACTTACTTCATCCTCTTGTCATTATTATGGGCGGAAACTGCTATAACCCTTATTCAAACCACAGGGAGCCCAAGGAACAAATGATTAGATCACCCCAAATAATCTACCAACACATAGAAGGTCCCATAAAAGTCTATCCCTGTTTCTGTAGGAGTCTTGGCCAGGGCCAGTGAGCCTACTCATCAGGAGCATGCCGCAGCCCTTTGTTGCCATGCACGTGGAGGCCAGAGATGGATGCCGAGTGTCTTCCTGGATTGCTTTCCACCTTTCCTTCCTTCCTTCCTTCCTTCCTTCCTTCCTTCCTTCCTTCCTTCCTTCCTTCCTTCCTTCCTTCCTTCCTCCCTTC